>NC_092111.1:20133877-20278877 GCF_045679555.1 Salvelinus alpinus
ATGTTAACTCAATGTTCTCTGTAAAACAAGTGGGCACAAAGTAACCTGTCCTTTTCAATCAGCGGGTATATGTTTAGTGTCAAATTATATGTTCAGTTAGTGTCATATTCATTTTAGACAATTACCTTGTTAAAACCAGGGTGCTATTCTTTTGTTATAGCGTGTGTGTGTGTGTGTGTGTGTGTGTGTGTGTGTGTGTGTGTGTGTGTGTGTGTGTGTGTGTGTGTGTGTGTGTGTGTGTGTGTGTGTGTGTGTGTGTGTGTGTGTGTGTGTGTGTGTGTGTGTGTGTGTGTGTGTGTGTGTGTGCGTGACTGCATTTAAGCTAAAGAGAAATATATCAACTCAGCTCAACTGAAAAGTCTTTATTGACTTGGCATTGAAAAAAGCAATTATATTATTATGTCTAGCTGTGGAGAATCATAAAGGGCATATGGCCCACTCTTTCACTCCCAAATTAAATGGTTTCAAATCAGAGCTGCTTCAATGGAAGCTCTGATCTATAAACGTGTCTGTTGACTTGGAATATTTCTGTAATTGAAGAACACGATTAATTCATTCAGAGGTATTGTGACATGCATACAAATTCATTAAGAATCTTAACTCTTAAAGCTAGGGGGCAGTATTTTGGATGAAAAACGTGCCCAAAGTAAACTGCCTATTTCTCAGGCCCAGAAGCTAGAATATGCATATAATTGGCAGATTAGGATAGAAAACACTCTAAAGTTTCCAAAACGGTCAAAATATTGTCTGTGAGTATAACAGAACTGATATTGCAGGCGAAAACCTGAGGAAAATCCATCCAGGAAGTGCTGTTTTTCTGAAACTACTCTTTTCCATTGTAAGCCTACCCTCCATTTAAAGGGATATCAACCAGATTCCCTATGGCTTCCACAAGGTGTGAAAAGTCTTTAGACATAGTTTCAGGCTTTTATTCTGAAAAATGAGCTAGAATGATCACATCGCGTCAGTGGATAGCCAGAAGTCCTCAGATTTCTGCTCGCGCGCGCCGGGAGCGAGACCTTTTCTTTCTCTCTTCTATTGAAAAGGCTACCGTCCGGTTGAAATATTATTTATTATTTATTGTAAAAACAACCTGAGGGTTGATTATAAAAAACGTTTGACATGTTTCTACGAACTTTAAGGATACTATTTGGAATTTTTGTCTGCCCGTCGTGACCTCACGAGCCTGTGGATTCCTGAACAAAACGCGCCATCCAAATGGAGGTTTTTGGATATAAAGAGAATCTTTATCATTTACATTTATAGTGTAACTGGGAGTCTCGTGAGTGCAAACATACGAAGATCATCAAAGGTAAGCGATTCATTTTACTGCTTTTCTGACTTTCGTGACCAATCTACTTTGCTGCTAGCTGTTTGTAATGTTTTGTCTGCTGAGAGCTGTCCTCACATAATCACATGGTTTGCTTTCACCGTAAAGCCTTTTTGAAATCTGACACGCCAGGTGGATTAACAACAAGTTAAGCTGTGTTTTGGTATATTGCACTTGTGATTTCATGAAACTTTTATATTTTTTGTAATTTATTTTGCATTTAGCGCTCTGCAATTCACCGGATGTTGACAAAAATGATCCCGCTAAAGGGATCTGTGCGCCAAGTTAAAAACATTCAAAGACTAGGAGGGTGTTCTATATTAATCTCCTGTCTCCCCAATGACTGTAGGCTTCAGTTACGACCAAGCCATCAGCATTTAACAACTTTAACAAGTCTAAGATCTCTTCATATCAAGAGATTTTATATTTTCCAAGAAAAGTCTGTTGCTTAGTAACTCTGCACCAGTAGAAAGACACTAATTGAATAACATAATAATGAGACATCTAAAGGTTCAATGTGTGACTGAAATACGATATTACAGAGAGCAGGTATAACACAGTGGGCAGTAACAGGACTCAGCATTAACCTCTTAGCACTAGAACTGCCTGGCATTTCAGTCTATCTATACCTGCTCAAGAATGTTGACAACGTTGGCGGGCGTCCCATTTAGCATACACATCAGATACATATCAATCTGCAAGGTGTGCAAACATAAGCACCAAAGCTTGATAAATAGTGCATCAATAATTGGAAAGCAGGAATTGCATGAAGAAATATTTGTGGAAATATATCTATGTAAAATATGCCTTAGCTGGCACGTCATACCTCAGCCGGCTCGTCGGGCTCCCACAACTCAGCCGGCTCGTCAGGTTTACATGCCTCAAACAGATCGTCAGGCTTCCACGCTGTTTTCGGACCCTTCCTTGATCGTATTCTCGCGAGGCAGAAATCTCAGAGATCAACTGATAAACTCTGATTTACCACCCCAAGATATCCCTGCACAACGTCTATTTGCGCCCCTACTGGATGGAAACTACAAGTGTAATGGCTGTATTCAATGCAATGGCACTTATAAATGTAGATCCTTCAAACACCCCCAAACAGGGAAACCGATCCCAATTAAAGTTGTTATCATGTGCTCCACTAAAGCAGTGATTTATCTTTTAACTTGTCCTTGTCGTAAGAAATATGTGGGTAAAACAAAGCGCAAATTAAAAGTATGAATCTGGGAGCATCGTAGCACCATTAGGTACAAAAACTCGACTTACCCAGTTGAGGCCCACTTTTTGGAAACAAACCTTTCAATTTCGTCCCTACGCCATATCGGCATCGAACATGTCAACCTCCCTAAGACAGGGGGTGACCTCGACAATTTATTGTTAAAATGAGAGGCTGCCTGGATCTTTCATTTAAAGACCTGTGCTCCCTTCGGTCTCAAAGCCTGCCCCCGCTCCCCCTCTCTGGGGCTCAAGGGCACCAGGCGGACCAACATTACGCACACCTGTCACCATCGTTACGTGCATCAGAGCTTCATTGGACTCACCTGGACTCTATTACCTTATTGATCTGTCACTTCCTCAGTTTCTTCCCCATGTCTGCATTAATGTCATTGTGTTCCCCTTGTCCAGATTATGTCCTTGTTATGTTTCAAGTCCGTTTATCCATTAAATCTTCACTCCCTGTACTTGCTTCTCATCTCCCAGCATCTGTCCTCACAAGAATATGCTCTTTCTGATCATAAATTCAGCAAAAAAAGAAACGTCCCTTTTTCAGGACCCTGTCTTTCAAAGATAATTCGTAAAAATCCAAATAACTTCACAGATCTTCATTGTAAAGGGTTTAAACATGGTTTCCCATGCTTGTTCAATGAACCATAAACAATTAATGAACATGCATCTGTGGAACGGTCGTTAAGACACTAACAGCTTACAGACGGTAGGCAATTAAGGTCACAGTTATGAAAACTTAGGACACTAAAGAGGCCTTTCTACTGACTCTGAAAAACACCAAAAGAAAGATGCCCAGGGTCCCTGCTCATCTGTGTGAATGTGCCTTAGGCATGCTGCAAGAAGGCATGAGGACTGCAGATGTGGCCAGGGCAATAAATTGCAATATCCGTACTGTGAGATGCCTAAGACAGCGCTACAGGGAGACAGGACAGACAGCTGATCGTCCTCGCAGTGGCAGACCACGTGTAACAACACCTGCACAGGATTGGTACATCCGAACATCACACCAGCGCGACAGGTACAGGATGGCAACAACAACTGCCTGAGTTATACCAGGAACGCACAATCCCTACATCAGTGCTCAGACTGTCCGCAATAGGCTGAGAGGCTGGACTGAGGGCTTGTATGCCTGTTGTAAGGCAGGTCCTCATCAGACATCACTGGAAACAATGTCTCCTATGGGCACAAACCCACCATCGCTGGACCAGACAGGACTGGCAAAAAGTGCTCTTCACTGACGAGTCGCGATTTTGTCTCACCAGGGGTCATGGTTGGATGCGGGTTTATGGTCGAAGGAATGAGCGTTACACCGAGGCTTGTACTCTGGAGCGGGATCGATTTGGAGGTGGAGGATCCGTCATGGTCTGGGGCCGTGTGTCACAGCATCATCAGACTGAGCTTGATGTCATTGCAGGCAATCTCAACGCTGTGCGTTATAGGGAAGACATCTTCCTCCCTCATGTGGTACCTTTCCTGCAGGCTCATCCTGACATGACCCCCCAGCATGACAATGCCACCAGCCCTACTGATCGTTCTGTGTGTGATTTCCTGCAAGACAGGAATGTCAGTGTTCTGCCATGGCCAGCGAAGAGCCCAGATCTCAATCCCATTGAGCATGTCTGGGACCTGTTGGATTGGAGGGTGAGGGCTAGGGCCATTCCCCTCAGAAATGTCCAGGAACTTGCAGGTGCCTTGGTGGAAGAGTGGGGTAACATCTCACAGCAAGAACTGGCAAATCTGGTGCCATCCATGAGGAGGAGATGCACTGCAGTACTTAATGCAGCTGGTGGCCACACCAGATACTGACTGTTACTTTTGATTTTGACCCCCCCTTTGTTCTGGGACACATCATTCCATTTCTGTTAGTCACATGTCTGTGGAACTTGTTCAGTTTATGTCTCAGTTGTTGAATCTTGTTATGTTCATACAAATATTTACACATGTTAAGTTTGCTGAAAATAAACCCAGTTGACAGTGAGAGGACGTTTCTTTTTTTGCTGGGTTTATATAGAAATCAAAACGTTTTACCTGAATGTCAGGATTTGATTAATTAAGTGACGCCCCTTTCCCTGCATCTGTCAATTACAAGATGAGCCCATCTCTTCAAGTACAACTGACAACTGATACTGAATACTGTCTCTAATCAAACTACTGTCTATAGGCTAAGTCTTATTATGTGTGAATTTAATTTCGGTATAGTTTAGGTGTAGTTTAGGTTTAGGTGTAGTATAGTTTAGGTGTAGTTTAGGTTTAGGTGTAGTATAGTTTAGGTGTAGTTTAGGTTTAGGTGTAGTATAGTTTAGGTGTAGTTTAGGTTTAGGTGTAGGTGTAGTATAGTTTAGGTGTAGTTTAGGTTTAGGTGTAGGTGTAGTATAGTTTAGGTGTAGTTTAGGTTTAGGTGTAGTATAGTTTAGGTGTAGTTTAGGTTTAGGTGTAGTTTAGGTTTAGGTGTAGTATAGTTTAGGTGTAGTTTAGGTTTAGGTGTAGTATAGTTTAGGTGTAGTTTAGGTTTAGGTGTAGTATAGTTTAGGTGTAGTTTAGGTTTAGGTGTAGTATAGTCTAGGTGTAGTTTAGGTTTAGGTGTAGTATAGTTTAGGTGTAGTTTAGGTTTAGGTGTAGTATAGTTTAGGTGTAGTTTCGATGGGCTGGCTGCGCAGGCTGACTGGCATCGTCAGCCTGGGCTGACGATGCCAGGGCTCCGGGCAGCCGAGCGGAAATGGAGGAAAACTCGCCTCCCTGCGGACCTGGCATCCTTTCACTCCCTCCTCTCTACATTTTCCTCTTCTGTCTCTGCTGCTAAAGCCACTTTCTACCACTCTAAATTCCAAGCATCTGCCTCTAACCCTAGGAAGCTCTTTGCCACCTTCTCCTCCCTCCTGAATCCTCCTCCCCCCCCCCCCCCCTCCTCCCTCTCTGCAGACGACTTCGTCAACCATTTTGAAAAGAAGGTCGACGACATCCGATCCTCGTTTGCTAAGTCAAACGACACCGCTGGTTCTGCTCACACTGCCCTACCCTGTGCTTTGACCTCTTTCTCCCCTCTCTCTCCAGATGAAATCTCGCGTCTTGTGACGGCCGGCCGCCCAACAACCTGCCCGCTTGACCCTATCCCCTCCTCTCTTCTCCAGACCATTTCCGGAGACCTTCTCCCTTACCTCACCTCGCTCATCAACTCATCCTTGACCGCTGGCTACGTCCCTTCCGTCTTCAAGAGAGCGAGAGTTGCACCCCTTCTGAAAAAACCTACACTCGATCCCTCCGATGTCAACAACTACAGACCAGTATCCCTTCTTTCTTTTCTCTCCAAAACTCTTGAACGTGCCGTCCTTGGCCAGCTCTCCTGCTATCTCTCTCAGAATGACCTTCTTGATCCAAATCAGTCAGGTTTCAAGACTAGTCACTCAACTGAGACTGCTCTTCTCTGTATCACGGAGGCGCTCCGCACTGCTAAAGCTAACTCTCTCTCCTCTGCTCTCATCCTTCTAGACCTATCGGCTGCCTTCGATACTGTGAACCATCAGATCCTCCTCTCCACCCTCTCCGAGTTGGGCATCTCCGGCGCGGCCCACGCTTGGATTGCGTCCTACCTGACAGGTCGCTCCTACCAGGTGGCGTGGCGAGAATCTGTCTCCTCACCACGCGCTCTCACCACTGGTGTCCCCCAGGGCTCTGTTCTAGGCCCTCTCCTATTCTCGCTATACACCAAGTCACTTGGCTCTGTCATAACCTCACATGGTCTCTCCTATCACTGCTATGCAGACGACACACAATTAATCTTCTCCTTTCCCCCTTCTGATGACCAGGTGGCGAATCGCATCTCTGCATGTCTGGCAGACATATCAGTGTGGATGACGGATCACCACCTCAAGCTGAACCTCGGCAAGACGGAGCTGCTCTTCCTCCCGGGGAAGGACTGCCCGTTCCATGATCTCGCCATCACGGTTGACAACTCCATTGTGTCCTCCTCCCAGAGCGCTAAGAACCTTGGCGTGATCCTGGACAACACCCTGTCGTTCTCAACTAACATCAAGGCGGTGGCCCGTTCCTGTAGGTTCATGCTCTACAACATCCGCAGAGTACGACCCTGCCTCACACAGGAAGCGGCGCAGGTCCTAATCCAGGCACTTGTCATCTCCCGTCTGGATTACTGCAACTCGCTGTTGGCTGGGCTCCCTGCCTGTGCCATCAAACCCCTACAACTCATCCAGAACGCCGCAGCCCGTCTGGTGTTCAACCTTCCCAAGTTCTCTCACGTCACCCCGCTCCTCCGCTCTCTCCACTGGCTTCCAGTTGAAGCTCGCATCCGCTACAAGACCATGGTGCTTGCCTACGGAGCTGTGAGGGGAACGGCACCTCAGTACCTTCAGGCTCTGATCAGGCCCTACACCCAAACAAGGGCTCTGCGTTCATCCACCTCTGGCCTGCTCGCCTCCCTACCACTGAGGAAGTACAGTTCCCGCTCAGCCCAGTCAAAACTGTTCGCTGCTCTGGCACCCCAATGGTGGAACAAACTCCCTCACGACGCCAGGACAGCGGAGTCAATCACCACCTTCCGGAGACACCTGAAACCCCACCTCTTCAAGGAATACCTAGGATAAAGCAATCCTTCTGCCCCCCCCCCCCCCCCCCCTAAAAGATTTAGATGCACTATTGTAAAGTGGCTGTTCCACTGGATGTCATTAGGTGAATGCACCAATTTGTAAGTCGCTCTGGATAAGAGCGTCTGCTAAATGACTTAAATGTAATGTAATGTAAATGTTTGTTTTCCCTCACTCATCAACTTGGAGAGTCAAGGATATGTTCGGCATTATTCTAAAGGCCTACTGCAACACCTAGCATGCTTTCATTTCCCTTACAATACATTTGATTAGTAAAACAGTTATACAGTAGTAAATAAAACAGTCCCTTAACAGATTATTTTAACAAATTAAAACGTAACAGAAAATGGTATCAACCTGCAAGGCACACGGTCAAATGATTTGCTATAAACATGAGCACCAAAGCTGATAAATAGGCATAAAACAATCCCATCATTACACTATTGTCTATCTAAAATAAATCAACCTCTTCACCCGATCTTATCATTCATTTGGGCCTAATTTCAATTCAAGCGTGAAGTAATGTGCACAATTATCGCCCATTCATCCATTTGTCATTCATTCAGTGAGGAGAGAGAGATGCATTAGCACCTGGCTGGGTAACAACGTCCTACAGCACATTGTCTTGGCGGGTTAAATTGGGAATAGGAGTGAAAAAAAACAGGTAAATAGGCTCTAAATACTTCTGTTTTTGTGATTTCAAAATTCGGAAAAATGAGCAGTGTAAAATACAAAACATTTAGGAAGAGTCGGGAAAGGAGCAGGACATTGCTTTTTGGTGAGGAAATGTTTTAATTTACAAAATCAAATGTCAGTGGCTGTTGGTCTATGGCGGTTCTATTGTTAACTTCAGTCTGGGACTGGGGCTTGGGTTGGACCACAGGGCCTGGACTAAGAGACCTATCGGGTATTGAGTTGAGAGACTAAGGTGTTCTTGTTAAATTACAGGTTAGGTTACTAAAGGTGAGGGCTGGGAGTAAGGAGGGATTGGAGTAGGGCCGACGAAAGGCAGCATATTCTCTCTATGTGGGCCGGACCTGTGACTAGGGCTGGAGGTAAGAGGCTGTGCTTGTCAGGCTGGGGTATAAGAACTGGATTGATGAGGTAGTTAGACCAGGGACTAAAGAGGAGTGACTGGGGCCTTGGGCTCATACATACAGAGTAGAGCCATGGACAGGAACAATATGCTAGATAGGAATACTCTAGCCTCCTCAATTGACCACCGTTAGCTCCAGCCTCAGCTGTACATCAGACTCATTTGATCTGGCAGGAAAATATTGCTTATTGTGCATTATTGAAAGGATCATCAGTCTTATAGACGCTCATCCTCCTCCTTGTACAGCTCACAGGGCCCAGGGCATTCATTATTACATCCGTTACCAGGACATTATATGCAAATGATCGCCGCCTAGTACCATAGCCCCGGCACCTATATATCAATTACTGTGACAGAGAGGGGGGGGGGGGGGAGAGAATAGTCTGCACTTGGCATGGAAGGAGGAAAGGAGGAGGAGGGAATGAAGGAAAGAGGAAAGTTAATCCTCCCCTCATTCTATGTCCTTACAGCTCAGACCAGTGTATGCTGACTCTGTAGAACACTGATGCGACACAGAGATCCCATAGCAATTGACATTCTATCTACTGTTCCTTAATCCAGGATATAGTTAGGATATTGTTACCATAACCCATGCCCTGGCTGTCCATATAGATAATAACACGGCCTTGACACTCAGCCAAAACCAATCAGAAACAACTAATACAGCCCCACAAGAAAAGAAAGTAAGTAGAGAGATGATCTGACAAATGTATAATCGTATGTGTGTGTGTGCGTGTGTGTGCGTGGGTTGGTTATTTTATCCTTGTGGGACCTAAAAAAAACAGATGTCCCCACAAGGATACTAAAACAAGGAAAATTCTCCCTTGTGGGGACATTTCCCACATTCCTATGAGGACAAAGGCTATTATTAGAGTTAGGGTTAGAATTAGGGTTAGGGTAAGGGGTTAGTGGTTTGGTTAAGGGTAAAGGGTTAGTGGTTAGGTTAAGGGTTAGGGTAGGAGTCAAGTTCAGGGTTTGGGTTACGGGTTAAGGTTAGGGTTACTTTTGTCAATAGGGGGGCGCTATTTTCACTTTGTAAAAAATCGTGCCCAAATTAAACTGCCTCGTGCTCTATTCTTGCTCGTACAATATGCATATTATTATTACTATTGGATAGAGAACACTCTCAAGTTTCTAAAACCGTTTGAATTATATCTGTGAGTAAAACAGAACTCATTTTGCAGCAAACTTCCTGTCAGGAAGTTAAAAATCTGAAATCGAGGCTCTGTTCCAGGGCCTTCCTATTCATTTGCTTGAAATCTATGGATATACATGCACTTCATACGCCTTCCACTAGATGTCAACAGGCAGTGGGAGGTGGAATGGGGTGTCTAGCTTGATCTGAGGTCGAACAAGAGCTCTTGGAATGACGTGACCCCAAATTTCCTTTGTCCAGCAAGGCGCGGGAAGGAACCCTGGATTGCCTTCTGAAAAGCTTTCGGTATAGACGGCTAATATCTCCGGCTTTGATTTTATTTGATACATGTGATAATATCATCGTAAAGTATGTTTTTTCAGATTATTGAACGTTTATCGGGAGTTTTGGCGTTTTCCGTTCTCTGCGTTTGGTGAAGATGGACAACTTCGTGCCACTTGGCTAGCTTTGGGTGCTAATTCGACAGGAAAAGAGGACATTCTAAAACCAAACAACGATTTATTCTGGACAAAGGACTCCTTGTACAAGATTCTGATGGAAGCTCAGCAAAAGTAGGAACCATTTATGATGTTATTTCGTATTTCTGTGGAAAATGTTTATTCCTATTTTCCGCCCTCATTGCGGGCGCTGTCTCGCTATAACGTAAGCTGTATGTCGTACTAAAGTTATTTTAAAAAATCTAACACAGCGGTTGCATTAAGAACTAGTGTATCTTTCATTTGCTGTACAACATGTATTTTTTAGTAAAGTTTATGATGAGTTATTTGGTCAGATTAGGTGAGTGTCAGAAATATATCCGGAGATTCTGGGAAAAAGTTGCTACGT
Organism: Salvelinus alpinus; assembly: GCF_045679555.1. NCBI lineage: Eukaryota > Metazoa > Chordata > Actinopteri > Salmoniformes > Salmonidae > Salvelinus > Salvelinus alpinus. The sequence goes on from NC_092111.1 coordinate 20,144,113, forward strand.
TTTCACAATGTATAACCACGGATTTCAGCTCTAAATATGCACATTTTCGAACAAAACATAAGTGTATTGTATAACCTGATGTTATAGGACTGTCATCTGATGAAGTTTATCAAAGTTAGTGAATAATTTTATATATTTTGCTGTTTTTTTGTGATCGCTACCTTTGCGGTGAATGAATGCGGTTGTGTGTTTTGGTATTGTGGTAAGCTAATATAATGCTATATTGTGTTTTCGCTGTAAAACACTTAAAAAATCTGAAATATTGGCTGGATTTACAAGATGTTTATCTTTCATTTGCTGTACACCATGTATTTTTCATAAATGTTTTATGATGAGTTGCTCTCTGTAATTATTCTTGCTGCTTCGGTGCTATTTGTGATTGTAGCTGCAATGTAAAACTATGATTTATACCTGAAATATGCAAATTTTTCGAACAAAACATATATTTATTGTATAACATGTTATAAGACTGTCATCTGATGAAGTTGTTTCTTGGTTAGTGACTAATTATATCGGTAGAAAAATGGTGAAAATATGCGGTTGAGTCTTTTGCTATTGTGGTTAGCTAATAGAAATACATATTGTGTTTTCGCTGTAAAACATTTTAAAAATCGGAAATGGTGGCTGGATTCACAAGATGTTTATCTTTCATTTGCTTTATTGGACTTGTGATTTCATGAAAATTATATTATATGATATCCCTGTGGCGTTAGGCTAGGCTATGCTAGTCAGCTTTTTTGATGGGGGGGATCCCGGATCCGGTGTTTGTGACCCGTGAGAAGTTTTAAGGGTGAGGGAAAATAGGATTTTGAATGGATAATTGAATTATTGAAAATTGAATCATTTTAGGTCCCCACAAGGATAGAACAAAACTGTGTGCGTGTGTGTGTGTGTGCGTGCATGTCGTGTCCAAAAGATCAGCTCCAAGTTCCTCTGACTCGGAGTAGTGTTGATAAAACAAATAGGTGGGAGTAGCTAATACTGCAGAGTAGCATGACAGTAGTGATAGGTAGGCTAATCTACTGGGACCTATGTGTGCCCTTGAATCCATGGCAAAGCACCGTGTGGATAACAGCAGGTATTAAAGGCTCAACTAGATGTTAAAGGGCATGACACAAAGCTAAAAAAAAATATGTAAATCTAAACGCCTTTTCTAGAGGGGGCTTAAACAGGCTGCCATAATGATTGACCCTGTCATTGTTCAGTATTATGACTCAGGGGTGTGTGTGCATGCTTGCGTGTACTCTGTCGTTGTTTAGCATAATTACTCAGGAGTTCCATCACATCAGCAGGAGGTTGAGGCTAAAGTAACGAAGAGACAATGTCACCATTTGGAGCACACACACATTTACATTTGAGTCATTTAGCAGATGCTCTTATCCAGAGCGACTTATAGGAGCAATTATGGTTAAGTATCTTGCTCACTGGCACAGTGACATACTTTTCACCTAGTCAGCTCGGGGATTGCGAACCAGTGACCTTTTGGTTGGCCCAACGCTCTTAACCGCTGTGCTACCTGCCACACACACACGCGCACACACGCTTAATTAGCGGTGATGAGCAGGTGCATGGAGCGCACTCACTCATACTCAAAATGTCCAGTACTCTAATTGCAGTTTCTATGACAACAGCTCTATCTTAAAAATGCGTCCTCTCCCTACTCCATGTGGCTGTGTCAATCAAACATCTGTTTATGTCAGTTGAAAATGAAAATGGACCTTCACTGTTATGTAGTCAGAATAAGGTCTACTATTCTACTGAGGAATCAGACACACCAAATCAAAATAAATCAAATCAAATTGTATTAGTCACATATGCGTGTTTAGTAGACGTTATTACAGGTGTAACGAAATGCTTGTGTTTCTAGCTCCAACAGTGTAGTAACATCTAACAAGTAATATCTAACAATTTCACAACAATACACACAAATCCAAAGTAAAGGGATGGAACATATAAATATTTGGGCGAACAATGTCAGAGCGGCATAGACTAAGATACAGTAGAATAGAATAGAGTACAGTATATACATATAAGATGAGTAATGCAAGATATGTAAACATTATTTTTAAAGTGACCAATGTTCCATTACTAAAGTGGCCAGTGATTTCAAGTCTATGTATATAGGGCAGCAGCCTCTAATGTGCTACTGATGGCTACTTAACAGTCTGATGGCCTTGAGATAGAAGCTGTTTCATACAGTCTCTCGGTACCAGCTTTGATGCACCTGCACTGGCCTCGCCTTCTGGATGATAGGTGGTTATTGTCCTTGATGATCTTTTTGGTCTTCAGGTGCATTAGGTGTCCTGGAGGGCAGGTAGTTTGCCCCCGGGGATGCGTTGGGCAGACCGCACCACCCTCTGGAGTGCCCTGCGGTTGAGGGCGGTGCAGTTGCCGTACCAGGCAGTGATACAGGCCGACAAGCTGCTCTCATTTGTGCATCTGTAAAAGTGTGTCAGGGTTTTAGGTGCCAAGCCAAATTCCTTCAGCCTCCTGAGGTTGAAGAGGTGCTGTTGCGCCTTCTTCACCACACTGTGTGGGTGGATCATTTCCATTTGTCAGTGATGTGTATGCCGAGGAACATGAAGCTTTCCACCTTCTCCACTGCGTTCCCGTTGATGTGGATAGGGGTGTGCTCCCTCTGCTGTTTCCTGAAGTTCACAATCAGCTCCTTTGTTTTGTTGACGTGGGTGAGAAGTTATATTCCTGGCACCCCACTCCCAGGGCCCACACCTCCTCCCTGTAGGCTGTCTCGTCATTGTTGGTATTCAGGCCTACAACTGTTGTGTCGTCTGCAAACTTCATGATTGAGTTGGAGGCGTGCGTGACCACACAGTCATGGGTGAACAGGGAGGAGGGGGATGAGCAAGCACCCTTGTGGGGCCCTTGTGTTGAGGATCAGCGAAGTGGAGGTGTTATTTCCTACCTTCACCTTCTGGGCGTGGCCCGTCAGGAAGTCCAGGACCCAGTTGCACAGGGCGGGGTTCAGACCTAGGGCCCGAGCTTAGTGATGAGCTTGGAGGGTACTATGGAGTTGAATGCTAAACTTTAGTCAATGAACAGCCTTTTTACATAGGTATTCCTCATCCAAATTGGATAGTGCAGTGTGCAGAGCGATGGCGATTGCATAGTCTGTGGATCTATTGAGGCAGTAAGAAAATTAAAGTGGGTCTAGTGTGTCAGGTAAGATAGAGGTGATATGATCCTTGACTAGTATCTCAAAGCACTTCATGATGACAGAAGTGAGTGCTACGGGGCGATAGTCATTTGGTTCATTTACCTTCGATTTCTTGCGTACAGGGAACAATAGTTGACATCTTGAAGCATGTGGGGACAGCTGACTGGGATAGGGATAGATTGAATATGTCCATACACTCTCCAGCTAGCTGGTCTGCGCATCCTTTGAGGACACGGTTAAGGATGCCGTCTGGGCCAGCAGCCTTGCGAGGGTTAACACGCTTAAATGTCTTACTCACGGTGGCCACGGAGAAGGAGAGCCCACAGCTCTTAGTAGTGGGCCGTGTCGGTGGCACTGTGTTATCCTCAAAACGGGAAAAGGTGTTTAGCTTGTCCGGAAGCAAGACGTCATTTTCCCTTTGTAGTCTGTGATTGTCTGTAGACCCTGCCACATTCGTCTATGGTGTCTGAGCCATTGAATTGCGACTCCACGGGTACTTCCTGTTTGAGTTTCTACCTATAGGAAGGGAGGAGAAAAATGGAGTCGTGATCAGATTTGCCGAAGGGAGGGCGAGGGAGGGCCTTGTAGGCATCCCGGAAGTTGGAGTAACAGTTGTTGAGTGTTTTAGCAGCGTGAGTATTACAGTCAATGTGTTGATAGAACTTCGGTAGCGTTTTCCTCAAATTTGCTTTGTTAAAACTTATTGACACACGGATCCCTTTAGCGGGATCATTTTCATCATTTTCACCCTAATTGCAGAGCGCCAAATAAAATAGAAATTGCTAAAAATATTTATATTCATGAAATCACAAGTGCAATATAGCAAAACACAGCTTAGCTTGTTGTTAATCCACCTGTCGTGTCAGATTTGGAAAATATGCTTTACAGCGAAAGCAATCCAAGCGTTTGTGTGAGTTTATCGATCACTAGACAAAACATTACGAACACCTAGCAGCAATGTAGATTGGTCATGAAAGTCAGAAAAGCAATAAAATGAATTGCTTACCTTTGATGATCGTCGGATGTTTGCACTCACGAGACTCCCAGTTACACAATAAATGTTCCTTTTGTTCGATAAAGATTATTTTTATATAAAAAAAACTCAATTTGTTTGGCGCGTTTTGTTCACTATTCCACAGCCTTAGGCAGGTCAGCAAGGTTTGATGAAAATTCCAAATAGTATCCATAAAGTTCGTAGAAACATGTCAAACATTTTTAATAATCAATCCTCAGGTTGTTTTTAAGATAAATAATCGATAATATTTCAACCGGACGGTAAACTATTCAATAACAGAGATAAAGAAAATGTCGAGCTACAACTTTCGCGCGCTTTAACTAATGGAAGGACATTCAGCTATCCAATGACGCGATTTGATAAATATCGCTCATTTTTCAGAATAAAAGCTTGAAACTATGTCTAAAGACTGTTCACACCCCGAGGAAGCCATGGGAAAAGGAATCTGGTTGATATCCCTTTAAATGGACGAAAGGCAGGCAATGGAACAGTGATTTTTCAAAATAAAAGGCACTTCCGGGTTGGATTTCCTCAGGTTTTCGCCTGCAAAATCAGTTCTGTTATACTCACAGACAATATTTTGACAGTTTTGGAAACTTTAGTGGTTTCTATCCTACTCTGTCAATTATATGCATATTCTAGCATCTGGACCTGAGAAATAGGCAGCTTACATTGGGAACGTTATTCTTTCAAACATAAAAATTCTGCCCCCTAGCTTCAAGAGGTTAAAATCCCTAAGTACAATAAATGCGGCCTCAGGATATGTGGTTTCCAGCTGGCATAAATTACAGTGAAGTTCTTTGAGGGCCGTCGTGGTATTGGCTTGAGGGGGAATATACACGGCTGTGACTACAACCAAAGAGAATTCTCTGGGAGGTAATACGGTCGGCATTTGACTGTGAGGTATTCTAGGTCGGATGAACATAAGGACTTGAGTTCCTGTATGTTATCCCAATCACACCATGAGTAGTTAATCATGAAACATACACCCCCGCCCTTCTTCCCGGAGAGATATTTATTCCTGTCTGCACAATGAACTGAGAACCCAACTGGCTGTACTGACTCAGACAGAATATCCCGATAGAGCCATGTTTCCGTGAAACAGAGGATGTCACAGTCCCTGATGTCTCTCCGGAAGGAAATCCTCACCCTGAGCTCGTGAACTTTATTATCCAGAGACTGAACATTAGCGAGTAATATACTCGGAAGCGGTGGGTGGTGTGCGTGCCTCCTGAGTCGGACTAGAAGTCCACTCCAAATACCTCTTCCGCGCCGGCAGAATTTTGGATCAGCCTCTGCAATCAGTTAAATTGCCCTGTAGGGTACCAACAAAGGATCCGATTCGGGAAAGTCGTATTCCTGATCGTAATGCTGGTAATGCTGGTGAGTTACCGCGGCTCTGATATCCAAAAGTTCTTCCCGGCTGTATGTAATAACACACAAAAAAATCTGGGCTAATAATGTAGTTTGCAGGCCGAGAGTACGCACCGAATGCGCACCGATTTTACATGTAGAATTGTGTGAATAAATGTCAGAAGTCAGACGTCTACAGCAGGTGCTCCCTAAAATACAACACGCTGAATGATCGGCAGATGAACGCTAAATCCACATTTGGTACGATGTGTGCGAGCCTTGAGAGAATGCTGTTACTTCCCCCTTAATGACAGTACCACACCATCTCACAAAAGCTTCCCTTCATAGGACACTCATTAAAATAATTACAGTAAGGTTAATTATAGAGGACCTGGTCCCTCAATTATCTCAGTGTAACTAGTTACACAATGCTAGGGTTCGATCATGACCAGGGGGAAAAGAGAGACTATGAAAGAGTCTCTCTGTTGACTCCTTTGGTTGGTCCTCCCGCTTAGGCTGTAAATGCCGCAGCAGAGAAGAAGAAAACAAGGTGGTTCATTTTCTTAGAGTCCGTTTTCGGTCATGTTTCAACTTGATCCAAAGCAGACTGAAGCAGTATATTACAACACATTCACATTCTGCATATTGAATGATCTGGTTCCATTGAATGGCGAGAGTGTGTTCTGTTCTTCAGACGCAATACAGAATCAGAGTCAGTCTCCAGTGGTAATCACTGAGCTCAGCAGGACAATAAACCAATCAACTCCTGCTGTGTCCTCCACATAAGCCAATCATCCTATGCTGTGCCATCCGTAGTATTGCAGGAGGAGACAGGTAAATGATTGAACAGAACAGATTCTTTGTTCCCCTTTTGAAATAGGAGAATGGGCCTGGTTCGGTGCCATTTCTGGTTTGTGTTCATTGGGCATGAAACTGAATTTTTATGAACTTGTCAAATAAGGAACAATTGAGAATTTTCATGGTTCAGGTCCAATTTCAGATTATCCTAGAGAGACTGGGAGAGGTGAAAGTTTGGGGGTACTGGCTTTGTTCTTTTGATTTGATTTATTTAATTCATGCTCACAGTCGACAAGACTGAATTATGCAGAATGCCCAGCTACATTTAGACAATCCTTAAAAATAGATACTAAATTCAATAATAAAAATCCTAACTAACATTACCGTTTATTTTGTAATCTTCTTTCCCCTGATGAACACTGACCATTTCAGTTATTTGTTTCCAGTGTTTATCATTCAATGTGCTTTTGACGGTTTAGAATTGAGTCTTCTTTTGAGTTCCACATGACAACTTCTCTTAAATTTCTAACAGGAAGAGGTCTCAACTCCCCAGCCATATCTATCTCTCAATCTGTCTCCAATCCCCAAAAGTGTTTGCACTATGTCTAGTTCCCTAGTCTCTTTGCACACGTCCCCTCCGTGTTGTCCTCTCCTCCCTCTCTTTTTTTATCTTTTTCATTTCCATTTCTTCCCCTCTTCAGTTCATGCTCTGGTCCTAGTTTAATTAGGACTTACTGAAGCAGTCCAGATATACAGAGACCACAGACACAAGGTAAATGTCTTCGCCCACCCTCGACTCTCCCCAGAGAGTAAAACACTGTCTTATGTGAAAAATCCTCTCCTCCTCCAACCCTCTCAGAAGATTCTGATCAGACTGACCAGTAAAACTCTTCCACATCCTCTGAAAACAAAAAGAGAATTATTCTACTCAAACAGGTTGGATGTAATTGACTACGCAATATTATAATTTTTTACCGCATAATATTTTGCCAGCAGTTTTGGGCGCTACATGCTCTACAAGGGGAAAACATGGAAATAACAAGTAATAGCCTAATTAAAAAATATATCCTCTGCAGCCAGTGTGGGCACTAAACATAAAAATAAATTGTCAAGCAGAAAAAACATAAAATGTTCCTTAACATCCTAATACTGCTCATTAAATCCTGTTATTAGAGTAAATTAAGACCCTATTAGGATTGGTACATTTACTCATTAAACGTCCCACAACAACACAAAGCAAAGCAGGAGATGCCTTTAGAGTACTAGGCAATGAAAAGAACATCTGAACACGCTTGTCTGAGCTTGTGTCCCAAATGGCAACTGATTCCCTTTGATGTGCACTACTCATAGGGCTCTGATCAAAAGGAGTGCACTATATAGGGAATAGGGTGACATTTGGGACAAACTTTACTACACCTATACTTCAAAGACGACCTAGCCGTGGAACACGGGGATACAAATGAGGCAAGGAGTCATGTTATGTTCAAACAGGGAGTAATAGCACTCTGGTAATGTGCCATTTAAATGCAGAGAGCCATTCTGCTACCTCTAGGTAGTTTTTGTACTCTGAAGTCAGTGATCATCAAAGCCGGTGAAGTGCATGGAACGTCCTGTCTTCAGTCTGCTGCTACGGAGGGGCGGGAAGAGAAGGGGAGGATGGGGGAGAAAGCCCGGGTAATGTCGCCCCGTGCTGCTGAGAGATCAGTGTCGCGTTTCGTTTGAACACAGAGGAATGTTCTTGACAAAGATCCTCGCCAGCCCCTCACCACCACTTTGTTGAGTAGTGAGTAGAGTGTATGTTGAACAAGGGCTGCAGTGACTTCTGCAGCACGACAGACACACAAACACACACAGCTTAAGGTGTCCGTGTAACAGTACTCTTCTTGCATTGTGTAAAATCAAACATCGACACAAACTCCCACTTGTAGCACCAGTCATGGAGATTTATTCTGATAAAAACAGCACAAAATTGCACGTCATGCAATGCACGCCTCACCATCCAACTCTGCACTCACGCACTGTACAAAATATACGAACCCCCCCACCAGGCACAGTAAATTACTAGCTAACATTAGCTGGAGTTCTCTACAACAAAATGCACAACAAATATGCACCAAAAAACGCTGCATCTATGTGTGATGTTCTAATAACATTTACAAACAAATTGATATAAATTGTACATTCAAATCATCACTTGGAAGTATAAACATCACTTTTGATGTCCAGTGCCTCGCGAAAGTATTCACCCCTTGGCATTTTTCCTATTTTGTTTTCTTACAACCTGGAATTAAAATGGATCGTTGTATAAATTTGATTTACACAACATGTTTACCACTTTGAAGATGCAAAATATTTTTATTGTGAAACAAACAAATATGACAAAAAAAACAGAAAACTTGAGCGTGCATAACTATTCACCCCCCCAACAGCAAAACTTTGTAGAGACACCTTTTGCAGCAATTACAGCTGCAAGTCTCTTGGGGTATGTCTCTATAAGCTTGGCACATCTAGACACTGGGATTTTTGCCCATTCTTCAAGGCAAAACTGCTCCAGCTCCTTCCGCTGGTGTATAGCAATCTTTAAGTCATACCACAGTTCCTCAATTGGATTGAGGTCTGGGCTTTGACTAGGCCATTCCAAGACATGTCAATATTTTCACTTAAACCACTCGAGTGTTGCTTTAGCAGTATGCTTAGGGTCATTGTCCAGCTGGAAGGTGAACCTCCATCCCAGTCTCAAATCTCTGGAGGACTGAAACAGGTTTCCCTCAAGAATTTCCTTGTATTGAGCGCCATCCATCATTCCTTCAATTCTGACCAGTCCCAGTCCCTGCCGATGAAAATTCCCTTGTGCTGGGGACAATAAAAGGCCACTATGTACAGTTCTGTCACACAACACCAAAGCCACAGATGTCTCAAGTTTTGAGGGAGCGTGCAATTGGAATGCTGACTTCAGGAATGTCCACCAGAGCTGTTGCCAGATAATTTAATGTTAATTTCTCTAACATAAACCGCCTCCAATGTCGTTTTGGTAGTACGTCCAACCAGCCTCACAACTGCAGACCAGGTGTAACCAAGCCAGCCCAGGACCTCCACATCCGGCTTCTTCCCATGCGGGATCGTCTGAGACCAGTCACGCAGACAGCTGATGAAACTGAGGAGTATTTCTGTCTGTAATAAAGCCCTTTGTGGAGAAAAAACGAATTCTGATTGGCTGGGCCTGGCTCCCATGTGGGTGGGCTTATGCCCTCGCAGGCCCACGGCTGCGCCCCTGCCCAGTAATGTGAAATCCATAGATTAGGGCCGAATTAACTTATTTCAATTGACTGATTTCCTTATATGAACAGTAACTCAGTAAAATCATTGAAATTGTTGCATGTTGCGTTTATATTTTTTGCTCAGTATACATTATGTTGTATATTTTTATCCAAACAATTGATGCAGAAATCCTCAGTTTTAATGGGTATGACGCCTCTGAAGAGGGGTATGGAGGGGACAGTAATGTCCCCTATACTCCGCAACTATAGTCTTTGCTTCCTCTCTCCCTCCCTCCCTCCCTCTTTTCTCTCTCTCTCACCCTTTTCTCTCTCTCTCTCACCCTTTTCTCTCTCTCCCACCCCTTTTCTCATTCCCGCCCTTCTCTCTCTCCCGCCCTTCTCTCTCTCTACCACCCCCTCGTTCTCTCTCTATCTCCCTCTCATTTGCTCTCTCCCTCTCATTCTCTCTCTCCCTCCCTCTCATTCTCTCTCTCCCTCCCTCTCCATCTCTGCAGTGTTTCCACATCATTGGTGTGCTGGTGGTCTCTGGGTCTGTGATCTATATTATTCATCTGCAGCAGTGTCCGGTAGATAAACTAAGCTGTTGTCTCAATAAGAGTCTCTTTAATAAGCGGCTCTGGAGGAATTCAAACCCTTGGAAAGTTCTTGGGTTAGAGATGTGCTGTAGCATTTACAGTACCATAAAAACTACATCCCCAATGGTTAAGGCTATAGATGCAGTGTTGATATGTTGATATATTTGAAAAGAAATACTCTTTTGATCTTTTCATGAAAGACACCAACCACGAATGGGTTGAATTTTCTCACAGAGAAAACATAAAAAATATCACTTGATAATTTGTGTTATTTTAATGCCAGTAAACGGCCACAATGAATGACATACATATCTTTTTAAATTCAGAAATGGATACCAACTGTTACATATAAAATGTGTAAATAAATACACTCTCACAAAGCAGCTTGAATAATTGCCTAAAATGTCGTCTGTCTATCAAGTGATCTTAGCCTGTGCGCTGTGGATTGTTAGCTGCTGCCTCAAGTAGCCCCCACAATAGGTACTTAGCATGGAGAACCCTCAACAGAGTAGTTCATTTCATATAGTCTTTATTTCTCATCCCAGAGAGAGAAAGTGTCTGTGATGATGAACAAAGACATAACATGAAGCAGCCCACTTCAACGTTTTAAAGACACACACGCACACACTCCACTTCAATTCCACATTTAACCCATCGGAAGACCTCTAACAGATGAAAATAATACAAATTAGATAAAAAAGGAACGTAACATTTTTTCTGTTTTTACTAGTACTGGCCCCTGAGGAAGACCAGGAAGTGTAATCAGCACTGTGACCCAATCAGCGGTGACCCATGTCCAATCAGCCAATCCTACGGAGGGATTTTGTTAACGAAACCCGTTCTGCCTCCGGAGCAGAGAGAGGTGTGTGTATGTGCCCAAAACAGCGGAAACAGTGTTTAATAACACAGCAGATGCATTATGCAGAATCCGGACGCTCTGCAGGGCCCATTTCCTACGTCGACACACAAACAACTATCCCATTATAACATGTGGAGCACGCACATGGACAGTTTCTCTGAGGCATGGAGAAGCTCATACACCATTTCCCGCTACGGTGGCAGGAAGCTTTAAATAAACATTCATATTGTATGTTCGCAACAAATATGTGCACGTAATAAGGTAAGGGCCCCAGAGCATGCGTGCGTGTGTGTGTGTGTGTTTGGTTTTACAATCCTTTTGGGGACAAGAAGTCCACGGACAAGTGGGGATGTTTCACCAGTCTGTACAACGAAAAAGGCTATTTTAGGCTTAGGGGTTTGGTTTGGTTTATGGTTATAATTAGGGTTTGTGTTAGAATTAGGGTTGGGGTTGGGTGTAGGAGTTAGGTTTAGATTTAGGGTTTGGAGTTAAGGTTAGGGTTACGGTTAAGGTTTAGGGAAAATAGGATTTTGAATGGGAATCAGTTCTTTGGTCCCCACAAGATAGTAAAACAAACGTGTGTGTGTGTGTGTGTGTGTGCGTGTGTGTGTGTGGAATGAGGCTTGGCCCCCCTGTTGAAGCATGACTAACTCACAGCGATAGATCACATGCAGAGAGACCACCTGGCGGTGTGGGGATGATGGAAACAGACTCTGAGCTAATGGAAATGTTGGGCCTGTTTTCCTGTTTTCCTGATTCAAACACAGCAGGCTGCTGAGGGGAGAACAGCTCATAATAATTGCTGGAATGGAGTGACTGGAATGGTATCAAACACATGGAAAACGTGTTGTTGATGTATTTGATACCATTCCATAGATCCCATGGAAATTATGTGGTTGATCCGTCTGATACCATTCCATTTATTCCCTTCCAGCCATTACTATGAGCCCGTCCTCTCCAATTAAGGTGGCACGAACCCCCTGTTGTTTCAAAACCTAGCTAGCATACTAACGTACGCTCAAATTAACAGTACAACATCTATCATACTAACGTACGCTCAAATTAACAGTACAACATCTATCATACTAACTTAGGCTCTAATCAACAGAACAACATCTATCATACTAACTTAGGCTCTAATCAACAGTACAACAGATAGCATACTAACAGCTACATGTAATACCAAATAGTAAACCAGATAGCATACTTACCTACAGTAGGCTCAAATCAACAGTTCTATTTCCCTCCTGTTTCAAAACCTAGCTAGCAAACTAAATTAGGCTCAATCAAAGCCTTAAACAATCCAAGCCTGAAACAAAATTAGCCAATACTCAAAATGTTAACAAATGCGTGTAATCCCCTTTGAGTGTGGACTGTATTATTATGCATACTGGATGGACTGGATTACGGAGGGCCTGTTGGAGGGCATGTTGTCAGTACCTCTGGAAGTCTCTGTGGGGGTGCCACAGGGTTCAATTCTCGGGCCGACTCTTTTCTCTGTAAATATCAATGATGTCGCTCTTGCTGCTGGTGATTCTCTGATCCACCTTTACGCAGACGACGCCATTCTGTATACATCTGGCCCTTCTTTCGACACTGTGCTAACAAACCTCCAAACAAGCTTCAATGCCATACAACAATCCTTCCGTGGCCTCCAACTGCCGTGGCCTCCAACTGCTTTTAAATGCTAGTAAAACTAAGTGCATGCTCTTCAACCGATTGCTGGCCGTGACTAGCATCACTACTCTGGACGGTTCTTACTTAGAATATGTTGACAACTACAAATACCTAGGTGTCTGCTTAGACTGTAAACTCTCCTTCCAGACTCACATTAAGCATCTCCAATACAAAATTAAATCTAGAATCGGCTTCCTATTTTGCAACAAAGCCTCCTTCACTCATGCTGCCCAACATACCCTCGTAAAACTGACTATCCTACTGATCCTTGACTTTGGCGATGTCATTTACAAAATAGCCTCCAACACTCTACTCAGCAAACTGGATGTAGTCTATCACAGTGCCATCCGTTTTGTCACCAAATCCCCATATACTACCCACCACTGCGACCTGTATGCTCTCGTTGGCTGGCCCTCACTACATATTCGTCACCAATCCCACTGGCTCCAGGTCATCTATAAGTCTCTGCTAGGAAAAGCCCCGCTTAATCTCAGCTCACTGGTACCATAGCAACACCCACCCGTAGCACGCGCTCCAGCAAGTATATTTCACTGGTCATCCCCAAAGCCAACACTACCTTTGGCCGCCTTTCCTTCCAGTTCTCTGCTGCCAATGATTGGAATGAATTGCAAAAATCACTGAAGTTGAAGTCTTATATCTCCTTCTCTAACTTTAAGCATCAGCTGTCAGAGCAGCTTACCGATCACTGTACCTGTACACAGCCAATCTGTAAATAGCACACCCAACTACCTCATCCCCATATTGTTACTTATCCTCTTGCTTTTTTGCACCCCAGTATCTCTACTTGCACATCATCATCTGCACATCTATCACTCCAGTGTTAATGCTAAATTGTAATTATTTTGCCTCTATGGCCTATTTATTGCCCTACCTCCCTACTCTTCTACATTTGCACACACTGTACATAGATTTTCTATTGTGTTATTGATTGTACGTTTGTTTATGTGCAACTCTGTGTTGTTGTTTTTGTCGCACTGCTTTGCTTTATCTTGGCCAGGTCGCAGTTGTAAATGAGAACTTGTTCTCAACTGGACTACCTGGTTAAATAAAGGTGAAATAAAAATAAAAATAGAATGATATTATGCTCCAAAATGTATATCCACAAGTGTAAGTGATGCTGTTGGTTCATTGATTGTGCAGGGCGGCTTACAGTTAGCTTACAATTATAGTGAATTTGTATATGATTTTGAATAGTCTAGTAATTGGGCATTAATAGGCTGACACATTACCTTTCCTTTATTCAGTTCTTGAGCGCACAGACAGGCTGACAACAGTTTAGTGAAATATATTTTGTTGCGAAAACATGTTACTATGGATTTTCCCTAACAGATTTCACCCAAATGAAGCACTGGGTAGGTGGAGGAACAAGGTTGGCGAGCCCATGCCATACAGTTTTTGCGGAATTCCACCTATCGAGCAGTTCCTCAAACAGTGCTTGATGCATGAAGTGAAATAAGTGTTGTTATATTTATTTCAGTAGCTGCTCATATTAAGCACAGCTCTGCTGTAAAACCCAAGTAGCCTATCTAGCATAATTGAAAAAAGGACTTCAGGAATGTGAGCAGCTTCCATTCGCTATTCGAGTATGTATTTTTTCCTCTACTCCTGTTCCTGCCCATTTGATAATGGGCCATTCTAAAATGAATTTGATATATTAGTAAAGACAAGATTACATTGAGAATAGTCTGATGGGTGAAAATAGGATCACTTGATGAGAGAACAGCTGTGCAGCCTGAGGCAAGGAACAGAGCACAACAGTAGCCAATAGTTGCACCATGCAGCCCATATTTAGATTTCTAAGACATTCTAATGTTTTGTAACGTTCACAACTAAAGCTGCCAAATAACTCTAAATCTAGCTTTTAGGACCTGTTTCAAATTATCACTTTTACGCTCAACATAGCCACTTTATATGCGCACTTAATCATTCGTTACTTTAGACCTGACTTTTAATGGTGAGAAGGTGTTGCTCCTTTTCCTGTCATGACTAAAATAAATCATGTATTTATTGTGATGGTGTATATCAGATTGATTTATTAGACTTTTAAATGTAGATGTTCCAAAGGCACATCAGCAGCTTGTATACGTGGCCTGGAGATGCTGAAGTTGTTTATGTTAATAGTCATTTACCATGAGACCGGCAGCCTTTTGCATGACAATAACCAGCTGACAAAATGTCATGACCGCCACAGCCCTAGGCTCAAACAACATAGTCCAACTGTCACAATAATCCATAACAAAGAGTATGGCTGTGGCACTGTGAAGTGTGCATTTGGACAAGGGGATCGAGTTTCTGGGATCCTTTGCTAAAAAGTACATCAGAATTAAATTAATCAGAAATATATGAAGATGAA
This sequence comes from Salvelinus alpinus, assembly GCF_045679555.1. Classification (NCBI taxonomy): domain Eukaryota; kingdom Metazoa; phylum Chordata; class Actinopteri; order Salmoniformes; family Salmonidae; genus Salvelinus; species Salvelinus alpinus. The sequence continues at coordinate 20,159,217 of NC_092111.1, forward strand.
GACCTAAGCTTATAAACCACATTGGAACAGCGTTGAGATTTACCTCGCAGCAGGTCTGGGGAGGTGTGTGGCCAGTTGTATGTCCTCATCAGCTGCCAGTCAAAGTCGTCCTCCTGTCCCTGCTTGTACTCACACAGCCCAGGGTCGGAGTCCTCGTCAAAGGTACAGCCAGCTGTAGGGGAAAGAAAGAGAGGGGAAGTGGTGATAGAAGGCATCAATAGTGAAGAAATAATTTACCATTGCGTTCAACCAACTTAAAACTCAAACAGTCTTTGTGGGTCAAAGTATATTGTCCTGCTATTCAAGCTAGAAGAATATACACTCTATATACAAAAGTATGTGGACACCCCTTCAAATTTGTGCATTCGGCTATTTCAGCCCCACCCGCTGCTGAAAGGTGTATAAAATCGAGCACACAGCCATTCAATCTCCATAGACAAACATTGGCATTACTGAAGAGCTGCCCCGGTCAACTGTAAGTGCTGTTATTGTGAAGTGGAAACAACGGCTCAGCCGCAAAGTGGTAGACCATACAAGATCCCAGAACGGGACCGCCAAGTGCTGAAGTGCGTAGGGCATACAAATCCTCGGTTGCAACACTCACTCCCAAGTCCCAAACTGCCTCTGGAAGCAACGTTAGAACAAGAACTGTTAGTCGGGAGCTTCAGATTCTCTTTTTTCTACCATGTTATTGACTTGTTTATTGTTTACTCCATGTGTAACTCTGTGTTGTTGTCTGTTCACACTGCTATGCTTTATCTTGGCCAGGTCGCAGTTGCAAATGAGAACTTGTTCTCAACTAGCCTACCTGGTTAAATAAAGGTGAAAAAAAATAAAAAAATAAAATAAAATGGGTTACCATGGCAGAGCAGCCGCAAACAAGCCTAAGATCACCATGCGCAATGCCAAGCGTTGGCTGGAGTGGACTCTGGAGCAGTGGAAACGCGTTCTCTGGAGTGATGAATCACGCTTCACCATCAGGCAGTCTGACGGACTAATCTGGCTACCTGCCCCAATGCCTAGTGCCAACTATACATTTTGGTGGAGAAGTAATAATGGTCTGGGGCTGTTTTTCATGGTTCGGGCTAGGCTCTAGTTCCAGTGAAGGGAATTCTTAACGCCACAGCATACAATGAGATTCTAGATGACTCTGTGCTTCCAACTTTGTAGCAACAGTTTGGGGATGACAAGGCCCCTGTGCACAAAGTGAGGTCCAAACAGAAATTATTTGTTGAGATCAGTGTGGAAGAACTTGGCTGGCCTGCACAGAGCCCTGACCTCAACCCCATCGTACACCTTTGGGAGGAATTGGAACGCCGACTGCGAGCCAGGCCTAATCACCCAACATCAGTAATGTTCTTGTGGCTGAATGGAAGCAAGTCCCCACAGCAATGTTCCAATATATAGCAGAAAGCCTTCCCAGAAGAAGAGTGAAGGCTGTTATCGCAGCAAAGGGGGGACCAACTCCATATGAATGCCCATGATAATGGAATGAGATGTTCGTCAAGCAGGTGTCCACATACTTTTGACCATGTAGTGTACATACAGTAAATAACTGAAAAAAGGAACATTTCTGAGTTGTGTTTTTGTTTTGGTACCACTTTTTTGAGGGGATCAATGAAATGACAAAGAAAATCCATACCTCGTAGCTTTACTGTTTTCTTTGGGAAGTGTAAGAGAAAATTGTTCTCAAAGACACAATGAATAATGAGCACTATTAGAGGGACAACAGCAGCACTGCCACTATGGGCACTCACATGACATCATCACAGGCAGACTATTAAATGCCTACATCAAAAAACGGTAGACTTCGACCAGCTAAAAGCCATATTTTCTGTTCAAATAACATGTAATAGTGGTAGTCTAGGTGGTATTGCAGCATGGCGACAGGGTCTGGCTGAGTGTAGGAGCCCCATGACCAGGTCTGGCTGTAACTCTTTTGTCCTCCTGTTCATTTCCCCCTGGGGAATCAATGGGTTGCATCCCAAATGGCACCCTATATAGTGCACTACTTTTGACCAGGGCTCATAGGGAATAGGATGCCATTTGTGAAAGAGCCATGGTCATTTGGCCCCATTAGCCCTGTGGTGTGAAAATAGCAGGCCAGCTACAGGTCACTGAAATAGGGCTGAGATGACAGGCGGTGGCGGTGGTGCCAGAGTAGGGAGGTCGTGGCACCATCACAGCTGATGGGGATGACGGGGAGGGTGTGTGTGTGCATGGGGGGGCTCTCCGCCAGACAGTGAGTGAAGGTGACCTTTACCACCCTGTCAAGCTCATCATCCCAATTCATAGTACCCTCTCTCAGCTCTAATCATATCAACCACAGGCTTTAAAGCCAGCAGCTACATAATAACCGAGAACACAATGGTCCTACATGAAACACAATCGCTAAATGCTGCATATCTACTATGCCCAAATAACGGACAATACATAACATAACATATTGTGCACAGCAGTGGTGGTCAGTGCCGTATAAGATGAGGAAACGTTTTGGCCTTCTATTACAGCATATTGGATGACTGTCATTCATATTACATTCACACAGCTGTTTAGGCTACTACTTAGGGTGATCAGACGTCCACATTTTCCGGGGACAGTCCCCGTTTTTAGTGGCCTGTCCCCGGCTGGAGCTGTCCCCGTAAATGTCCCCGTTTTTAACTGTGCGTTAAAAACAGACTGCAAAGTGAAATAATATTTTCCGTGGCAAGAAAGACCGGGCAGCAGAGTCTACCGGTTGACGTCTCAATCGCGTTGTGCTTGTTTTGTCCAGCAGAGGGGGCTGCTAGCTATATCAGCTTCATTCACTCTTCTTCTTCTTCTAACTACTTGCTCGCGCTAGTTTTAGAGAAAACTGCTGTGGAAAACCCGGCCAGAAGCTAGCAAGTGTCAAGTGAATCCATAACATCACCACAAACGTATTTTCAAGCCAGGTAAGTTACACTCGTTTGAGATACTAGCTAATGATGTTATGTCACAACTTATTATATAGATAGATGCTCTGCTTTATAAGGTTTTAAATAGGTTATGGTAGCTAACGTTAGCCATGTCGACTAAGTTATCTAGCTCGGTTAGCCAGCTACTGTCATGGTAACTAGGTTAAAAAACGTTCACATGTAAACATGCAGTGGACGGGCTATTTTGAAAATATGATTATATTAAATGAATGCACAATTATGAGAATATTTATATGTAGATTACAATGTTAATGGTTTGGCATTATAAGTAGTGTGAAAATATATTTCAAAATTTTCATTGATAACATTAGCATAATGTTTTCTGTTAGAGTGGAGAGGAGGAAGACTGGATAGGAAGAAGAGTGAGATAGAGGAGGAAAGGTAAAGATATGATTAGCCTGCCAATTTATTATTCCAAACAATGCTTTTGAGATAAAAGACAAAAATGAGGCAAGCAATGGGAATCTGTTAACCAAAGTATTTTATCTAATAGTGTACTATTTATTATTAAATATTGGAGAAGAAGAAGGGAAAATGAAGGGAGTAAAAAGAGTGAAGCGAGGAGTGTGGAAGAGTGAGGTGGAAAGGTAAAGAGAAGGAAAGGAAGAAAGATCAGGAAGACGATTGGAGGAGAAGAAAAAGTTGAGAGTAAGAAGAGTGACACAAGGAGAGTGAAGAAGAGCAGACAGAGGAGGTACAATGGCTCTTTCCAAGAAACGGTAATGCCATTTTAATGACAATATGATGAGAGAATTTCCATTTATACGCTCAGGTCAAGACGATAGAATGGTTAACTGCACCCTTTGTAATTCCTCTTTTTCAATTGGCAGCCGGAGAAGAACGGGAGTGGTAGAACATCAACAGACGAAAAAGCATAAAGCCTCTCTGATTGCCCGTGTTGGTATGCCCTCTGTCACCACATTCTTCAAGAAGGTAGAGCCTTCCCAAGAAGAATATGATTTAGCTGTGCAGTAGGGTGTCTTTGCATACCACACTATGCGACACAATCATATTTACAGATCATATTTACAGATCTATGGACTGCACAGCACAACTGACACGGAAGCTTTATGAGCTGAAGTTTACATGTGCTAGGACAAAATGTGACGCCACAGTGAGTAACGTGTTAGAACCATGGGCAACTACTTTGGTAACACAGGACCTTGACCAGGTTGAATTTGTGTCCCTGTCCATTGATGCGTTCAATCATGAACATGTAAAGCTGCTGCCAATAGTAGTCAGATATTGTAAGATATATGGTGGCAACTAGAGGTCGACCGATTATGATTTTTCAACGCCGATACCGATTATTGGAGGACCAAAAAAAGACGATACCGATTAATCGGACCGATTTTTAAAAATGTATTTGTAATGACAATTACAACAATACTGAATGAACACTTATTTTAACTTAATATAATACATCAATAAAATCAATTTAGCCTCAAATAAATAATGAAACATGTTCAATTTGGTTTAAATAATGCAAAAACAAAGTGTTGGAGAAGAAAGTAAAAGTGCAATATGTGCCATGTAAGAAAGCTAACGTTTAAGTTCCTTGCTCAGAACATGAGAACATATGAAAGCTGGTGGTTCCTTTTAACATGAGTCTTCAATATTCCCAGGTAAGAAGTTTTAGGTTGTAGTTATTATAGGAATTATAGGACTATTTCTCTCTATATCATTTGTATTTCATTAACCTTTGACTATTGGATGTTCTTATAGGCACTTTAGTATTGCCAGTGTAACAGTATAGCTTCCGTCCCTCTCCTCGCTCCTACCTGGGCTCGAACCAGGAACACATCGACAACAGCCACCCTCGAAGCAGCGTTACCCATGCAGAGCAAGGGGAACAACCACTCTAAGTCTCAGAGCGAGTGACGTTTGAAACGCTATTAGCGCGCACCCCGCTAACTAGCTAGCCATTTCACATCGGTTACACCAGCCTAATCTCGGGAGTTGATAGGCTTGAAGTCATAAACAGCGCAATGCTTGAAGCACAACGAAGAGCTGCTGGCAAAACGCACGAAAGTGCTGCTTGATTGAATGCTTACCAGCATGCTGCTGCCTACCACCGCTCAGTCAGACTGCTCTATCAAATCATAGACTTAGTTATAACATTATAACACACAGAAATACGAGCCTTAGGTCATTAATATGGTCGAATCCGGAAACTATCATCTCGAAAACAAGACGTTTATTCTTTCAGTGAAATATGGAACCGTTCCGTATTTTACCTAACGGGTGGCATCCATAAGTCTAAATATGTTACATTGCACAACCTCCAATGTTATGTCATAATTACATAAAATTCTGGAAAATTAGGCGGCCCAAACTGTTGCATATACACTGAATCTGCGTGCAATGAACGCAAGAGAAGTGACACAATTTCACCTGGTTAATATTGCCTGCTAACCTGGATTTATTTTAGCTAAATATGCAGCTTTAAAAATGTATACTTCTGTGTATTGATTTTAAGAAAGGCATTGATGTTTATGGTTAGGTACACATTGGAGCAACGATACGCACCGCATCGATTATATGCAACGCAGGACACGCTAGATAAACTAGTAATATCATCAACCATGTGTAGTTAACTAGTGATTATGATTGATTGATTGTTTTTTAGAAGATAAGTTTAATGCCAGCTAGCAACTTACCTTGGCTTACTGCATTCGTGTAACAGGCAGGCTCCTCGTGGAGTGCAATGTAATCAGGTGGTTAGAGCGTTGGACTAGTTAACTGTAAGGTTGCAAGATTGAATCCCCCGAGCTGACAAGGTAAAAATCAGTCGTTCTGCCCCTGAATGAGGCAGTTAGCCCACCGTTCCTAGGCCGTCATTGAAAATAAGAATGTGTTCTTAACTGACTTGCCTAGTTAAATAAAGATTAAATAAAGGTGTAAAAAAAATAATATATACATTTAAAACTCTGCCAAATCGGTGTCCAAAAATACCGATTTCCGATTGTTATGAAATCTTGAAATCGGCCCTATTTAATCGGCCATTCCGATTAATCGGTCGACCTCTAGTGGCAACACATCTGTGGAAACAAAACTGCTTGATTTTGTTGAATTGAAAGCAGAAACAGCAGAGGAGATTGCAGCTGAGGTCCTGGTGGTCATCCAAAAATGTAACCTGCAAAACAAAGTCGTGGCATTCTCTGCCGACAACACAAATACCAACTTTGGAGGACTGAATAGGCTGGGGAGGGTCAATGTCCATACCAAAGTAAAAAATGCTCTGCAGCGGGAGGTGATTGGCTTAGGTTGTCCTGCCCACATCATTCATAACACGGCCAGAACAGCTTTGGATATGTTGTTGAGTACCTGCTCACAAAGATATTTTCAGATTTTCACCGTCAGAGTAGAAAGACTGAAGAGCTTGTTTGTTGGCCAGGAGTACCATAACATTTTAGGACACAGCAATGTTCGCTGGCTGTCCATGCTCCCTGCTCTAGAAAGAGTGCTGAAAAGGTATGTGCCATCAAAATCCTTTTTTCTTTCTGAAGACAAATGCCCTGTTGTCCTGCAAACAATGTTCGAAGATCCACTGACTGAACTTTGGCTGGACTTTGTCCATGGAAACTTGACCGTATTCAGTGACACGATCAAGATGCTTGAAGGTCAGGACCGCTGTGCTGTGGAGTCAGCTGCAATTCTGAGAAACATTGAGGCAAAATTGACTGCAAGACGTGATGACAACCAGTTTTGGTCAGAGGACTTCTGAGAGAGCTAGAGGGAAATGCAATGTCTAAAGAGAGCTTTCTCAAAACATCCCAATCATTCTTCACTACGGCTGTGAACTACTTGGGGAAAGCAGGCATTGGGGAAAGCACACAGATAATCTAAAAGGGTTACATTGTCTCCTTTTAAAAAGGCAACCTCAGCGTGAAGAGAACCAGAAGGTAGCAGCCACACTGCAGAAAAATGCCCCAATGTGACCATCAATGAGGATGCATTGTTTGACGAGGTTACTGGCCTGCAAGAGTTCCTAAAGGGGGATGGCTTGAAGAATGGAAAACATCGGAGACACCGCTTAGTCAGAGATGGAGCACGGTGGTTACCCACTTCAAAGAGAACGACATCCCACACACTAACCTGGCTAGATTAGCGTCTGTTGTCATGTGCTTACCTGGAAGTAATGCACCAGTCGAGAGTGTTCTCCCAAATGAATGATATATGGACAGCAGCAAGAAATAGGTTCACTGTTCCTACCATCAAGGCCATGCTTATTGTGAAGACCAACTTCAACCTCCCCTGCCAGGAGTTCATGGAGAAGCTGGCCAAAGACTGAATAAGATACATTCTTCTGAGAAATATACAGATTAGGTTGGTATAAATGGTAACTAAATAATATAATCTCATCAGCATCTTATTTCTTTATTATGTTGTTAAGTATTTCACATAGACTATTGTCTGTTTTTTCAATTTTGCTCATGTTCTCTTCTGCTCTTATTCTACCCAGACTACCAGGACCACTGACTGGCTATTCAGATCTGACAGTTCTGTCTTGTCTGTAGTGTTTCTGTAATATAGTTGTGTTCTCTATCACAGTGTGCCTGTTAGACTAAATACATGAAACCGGAATTGTCCCCCTTTTTTATTTCTTAGATAATAACATTGGATATTTTAATGATATATTGACCGCCGAACTGGAAATGTCCCCGGTTTTCATTTCAGAAATCTGGTCACCTTATACTACATGATACTTTAATTATCCAAGCGAAACATCTACAAACAACCTACATCATTGTCACAATATTAGCTAAAGTAATGTCATAGTCAGCATAGCTAATAGAACTAACGCGTTAGTAAACCCGCAACAATCATGCAAAAACATTAGTGAACAGTCAGTTAGCAGTTACACTGGCGGGCCCCGGTGGCAATTGGTAAGCTTTTGGTATTACTTTGACTTGGAAGAGTTCCAGTGTTATGTTGGAAGTCATAGCCAGCTAGCTAACATAGCATCATTATGTTTGAGCTGGGTGTTTCAGTAGGCTAAACTATCTAGCTGCATTTGCTAGCTAAGTAACGTTAAGTGAAACTGAAGGTGAAAGAAAGTGAGAAAAAAATGACAATTTCTCTCTCTCTATTTCTCTCTTGCTTCTCCTTCATTTCCGAAGATATTAATTTATTAAAAACTGTTAAACTATTGTTTTTTTCTCTCTCTTTGAGTCAACTACTCACCACATTTTATACACTGCAGTGCAAGCTAGCTGTAGCTTATGCTTTCAGTACTAAATTAATTCTCTGATCCTTTGATTGGGTGGACATGTAAGTTCATGTTGCAAGAGCTCTGATGGGCTGGAGGACCTCCTCTGGTAGTTGTCATAATTACTGTGTAAGTCTATGGAAGGGGGTGGGAACGATGAGCCTCCTAGGATTTGTTTTGAAGTCAATGTACCCAGAGGAGGAAGGAAGCTAGCTGTCCCCCGGCTACACCATCGTGCTGCCATCGTGCTAACTGATCATATTAGGCCTTGGCAGGAGCAGAACACTGAACAGGACTCGTGTTAAAGAGCCACTCTGACTCCATGCCAGGCCCTGCTTAAAAGGCATCCCACCTAGCCGGCCGAAACACACGTACACACACACACCAGTCGCCCGCTGTTCTCTTTCGTGTTCTGTTTGGGAAACCCATCTGTTTTCTTTTTTCATTTGGACTAACTTTTCTCCTGTTTGAAACAACAGGCTGGCAAAGTTTCTCTTTCTCCTCTGGTCTTTAAGGGAGACGCGTCTGCTAATTTGGGGACTACTCTCCCCCTTTTCTTCCAGCTGACTAACACGTATCCCCCCCCAATATCCTCCCTGTCCCTGCCCTCATCCCCTTTTCCCCTAGTCCCCTCCTCCCTGTATCCGCCAGTGAGCTGTGTGTTTCCGGGTGTGTAAGCAGATTAATTGCTGGTTGTTGTGCTATCCGAAGGAAGAGTAGAGGAGTAGGAGAGGAGAAATTGAGAGGAAGACGAGGAGGAGAGGGAAGACATTACCCATGGCTTAGCCTTATACAAAGTTTCTCCTCCATGGAGGATGCCTTGCTTGGTTTCAGGAAGTGAATGTCACCATCATCAAATACGTTCCACTGAATTCTCTCATTAACTCATCCTTCCTATGCTCCTCTGCTACACACACACACATTCCTCTGTGCCCAAATTAGCTTTTCATGCAACGTAAGGCCTAGCTCATGCAATTAGAACAGTCATGTGTATTTGTATGTATCTAAGGTGTGTGTGTGTGTCTGACTCGAGTAATCCAATTAAATATTGACATGAACAAAATTATGACAAACTTCTTTAAAATTAACAGTGGAAAGGTTTGTAAGAATGAATTATGAATGTGTGTTTACTAATAACAGAAAACAGACCAGATGCACCTGTCACACCCTGATCTGTTTCACCTGTCTAGTGATTGTTTCCAACCACCACCAGGTGTCTCCCATTACCTCATGTTTATTTATACCTGCGTTTTCTGTTTGTTGCCAGTTCGTCTTGTCCCGTCAAGTCCTACCAGCGTGTTCCCGTGGTTCCTGTGCTCTAGTTTTTGCTTTTTCTAGTCTTCCCAGTTCTGACCTCTCTGCCTGTCCTGACCCTGATCCTGCCTGCCGTCCTGTACCTGCCTTCCTTGACCTAACGATTGCATACCCCTTGTATTGTAATAAACTCTGAGACTCGTACTATCCGCCTCCTGTGTCTGCATCTGGGTCTTAGCCTGAGCCGTGATAGCAGAGCACTTTCTGATGTTTAAACTGTCCAGAGACAACAACAACTAAAGTGCCATTCTCTCCCCATGTGGCAGCCATTAGTCTTTAGCTAATTGAACAGATAGCACACGGCCACACACTCACACACATACACACAGATCAGGTTGTAAACATACAGATTGAAAACATTGAATCACACACTGATGGGGCTACCTTCTACATGGTAGGAAAGGGCCCAAAATAACTTCATTAAGCCCCTAGCTGTCGCTACTGACATGTCTTGGAGGTAGTAGAGAGAGAGAGAGCGAGAGAGGCAGCGAGAGAGCGAGAGAGAGAGAGAGAGAGAGAGAGAACAAAGCAGTATGAATAAAAATAAGTCTGTAGGAAAAGATGCCTCTGAACTTTAAAGGTACGAGAGGCAAAATGTTGAACAACATCCCCAGCTTGTAGACCCTGTAAATAAAACACTAAATCCTGAAGCTTCCTTACCTCTTCCTCTAACCCCCCCCCCACCCACCCACACACTGTTTCCTGGCAACAGCTTATAATCCTGTTAAAACAAATGTGACTCTAACTACAAATGTGAATAACTAAAACACTCAATCGGGAATGATTAATCTCAAAGGACATTGGTTATTTCAACTTAATGACTGCCTCAGGACCAGAGACTGAAGGACGCACCGATCGCTGCCATCTGTGATGACATATAACTCCACTCCACCAGTGGCATATCAACTAGAATCACATGTACCATCCAATCCCTACAAAATTGCATTTTTTACTACATAATAAAACATATGAAATTCCAATTTGCTATCCCTATATCTCTTTCACTGCTTTCACATTTCAGCGCCCACCATATTGTGTATCTACTGTACGCTTATTGAAAAACTTAAAATAACCATCAACTGAATCAGCCCAGCCCAATATATACTGGAAAGCTTGGGCAAATATAGAACTAACCAGCTGTATTAAACTGGCCACCTTCCAAACACAACTCCTCAAAGTCAGGAGAGGAGAAGAAGAGAAGACAAAGTGGAGGACAGGAGGAAGATGACAGGATGGGATGGACAGAAAGTGATATATACAGTACTAGTCAAAAGTTTGGACACACCTTCTCATTCAAGGTTTGTCTTTATTTTTACTATTTTCTACATTATAGAATAATAGTGAAGACATCAAAACTATCAAATAACACATATGGAATCATGTAGTATCCAAAAAGTGTTAAACAAATCAAAATATATTAATTCTCTCAACCAGCTTCACCTGGAATGATTTTCCAACAGTCTTGAAGGAGTTCCCACATATGCTGAGCACTTGTTGGCTGCTTTACAATTCCCTCTGCGGTCCAACTCATCCCAAACCATCTCAATTGGGTGGAGGTCAGGTGATTGTGGAGGCCAGGTCATCTGATACTGGACTCCATCACTCTCCTTCTTAGCCAAATAGCCCTTACACAGGTGTGTTGGGTCATTGTCCTGTAGAAAAACAAATTATAGTCCCACTAAGCGCAAACCAGATGGAATGACGTATCGCTGCAGAATGCTGTGGTAGCCATACTGGTTAAGTGTGCCTTGAATTCTAAATAAATCACTGACAGTGTCACCAGCAAAGCACCCCACACCATCACACCTCCTCCTCCATGCTTCACGGTGGAAACTACACATGCAGAGATCATCCGTTCACCTACTTTGCGTCTCACAAAGACACAGCGGTTGGAACCAAAAATCTAAAATTTGGACTCATCAGACCAAAGGACAGAGTTCCACCGGTCTAACATCCATTGATCATGTTTCTTGCCCGAGCAAGTCTCTTCTTAATATTGGTGTCCTTAGTAGTGGTTTCTTTGCAGCAATTCTCCTCTGAACAGTTTATGTTTAGATGTGTCTGTTACTTCAAATTAAATTAAATTGTATTTGTCACATGTGCGTCATGCATGCTTCAGTGTGTTTGTTACTTGAACTCTGTGAAGCGTTTATTTGTGCTGCAATTTCAGAGGCTGGTAACTCTAATGAACTTATCCTCTGCAGCAGAGGTAACTCTGTAACTCTGGGTCTTCCTTTCCTGTGGTGGTCCTCACGAGAGCCAGTTTCATCATAGAGGTGTGTCCAAACTTTTGACTGATACTGTATATATGCACTTCTGGAAAAAATTAAGAGACCACTGCAAAATTATCAGTTTCTCTGGTTTTACAATTTACTACCGATCCTCCACCAAATTGCACAGTGGTTGCGAGACACTGTGGCTTGTAGGCCTCTCCAGGTCTCGCACCCACTGTGAAATTTGGAGGAGGATCGGTGATGATCTGGGGGTGCATCAGCAAGGCTGGAATCGGGCAGATTTGTCTTTGTGAAGGACGCATGAATCAAGCCACGTACAAGGTTGTCCTGGAAGAAAACTTGCTTCCTTCTGCTCTGACAATGTTCCCCAACTCTGAGGATTGGTTATTCCAGCAGGACAATACTCCATGCCACACAGCCAGGTCAATCAAGGTGTGGATGGAGGACCACCAGATCAAGATACTGTCATGGCCAGCCCAATCTCCAGACCTGATCCCCATTGAAAACCTCTGGAATGTGATCAAGAGGAAGATGGATGGTCACAAGCCATCAAACAAAGCCGAGCTGCTTGAACTTTTGCGCCAGGAGTGGCATAAAGTCACCCAACATCAATGTGAAAGACTGGTGGAGAGCATGCCAAGACACATGAAAGCTGTGATTGAAAACTAGGGTTATTCCACCAAATATACATTTCTGAACTTTACCTGAGTTAAAACATTAGTATTGTGTTCTTTAAAAATTAATATTAACTTATTTTCTTTGCATTGTTTGAGGTCTGACAACACTGCATTTTTTTAATGTATTTTGACCAGTTGCCATTTTCTGCAAATAAATGCTCTAAATAACAATATTTTTATTTGGAATTTGGGAGAAATGTTGTCAGTAGTTTATAGAATGAAACAAAAATGTTAATTTTACCCAAACACATACCTATAAATAGTAAAACCAGAGAAACTGATAATTTTGCAGTGGTCTCTTAATTTTTTCCAGAGCTGTAATTACAGTGCATTCAGAAAATATTCAGACCCCTTGACTTTTTCCAGATTTTGTTACATTTCAGCCTTATTTTAAAATTGATAACTTTTTCCCCCCTCATCAATCTACACACAATACCCCATAATGAAAAAGCAAAAAATATATATTTAGAAATGTTTGCAAATGTATTAAAATTTAAAAAATGAAATATTACATTTACATAAGTATTCAGACTGTCTACTCAGTACTTTGTTGAAGCACCTTTGTCAACGATTACAGCTCGAGTTTTCTTGGGTATGATGCTAAAGTCTGGCACACCTGTATTTGGAAAGTTTCTCCCATTCTTCTCTGCAGATCCTCTCAAGCTCTGTCAGGTTGGATAGGGAGTGCCACTGCACAGCTATTTTCAGGTCTCTCCAGAGATGTTCGATTGGGTTCAAGTCCGGGCTCTGGCTGGGCCACTCAAGGACATTCAGAGACTTGTCCCGAAGCCACTCCTACATTGTCTTGGCTGTGCGCTTAGGGTCATTGTCCTGTTGGAAGGTGAACATTTGCCCCAATCTGAGGTCCTGAGCGCTCTGGAGCAGATTTTCATCAAGAATCTCTCTGTACTTTGCTCTGTTCATCTTTTTCTCGATCCTGACTAGTCTCCCGGTCCTTGCCGCCTGAAAAACATACCCACAGCATGATGCTGCCACCACTATGCTTCACCGTAGGGATGGTGCCAGGTTTCCTCCAGGCATGACGCTTGGCATTCACGACAAAGAGTTCAATCTCTCTCCCATCTTCACAGAGGAACTCTGGACCTCTCTCAGAGTGACCATCGGGTTCTTGGTCACCTCCTTGACCAAGGCCATTCTCCCCTGATTGCTCAGTTTGGCCGGGCAGCCAGCTCTTGGAAGATTCTTGGTGGTTCCAAACTTCTTTCATTAAAAAATTCTAAAAACCAGTTTTTGCTTTGTCATTATAGGATATAGTGTGTAAATTGATGAGGAAAACATGTATTTAATCCATTTTAGAATAAGGCTGTAAAGTAACAAAATGCGGGAAAAAGGGAAGGGGTCTGAATACTTTCAGAATGCACTGTATATATATATATATATATATTTATATATAAACTCAGCAAAAAAAGAAACATCCTCTCACTGTCAAATGCATTTTTTTTCAGCAAACTTAACATATGTAAATATTTGTATGAACATAACAAGATTCAACAACTGAGACATAAACTGAACAAGTTCCACAGACATGTGACTAACAGAAATTGAATAATGTGTCCCTGAACAAAGGGGGGGGGGTCAAAATCAAAAGTAGCAGTCAGTATCTGGTGTGGCCAACAGCTGCATTAAGTACTGCTGTGCATCTGCTCCTCATGGACTGCACCAGATTTGCCAGTTCTTGCTGTGAGATGTTACCCCACTCATCCACCAAGGTGCCTGCAAGTTCCTGGACATTTCTGGGGGGAATGGCCCTAGCCCTCACCTTCTGATCCAACAGGTCCCAGACGTGCTCAATGGGATTGAGATCCGGGCTCTTCGCTGGTCATGGCAGAACACTGACATTCCTGTCTTGCAGGAAATCACGCACAGAACGAGCAGTATGGCTGGTGGCATTGTCATGCTGGAGGGTCATGTCAGGATGAGCCTGCAGGAAGGGTACCACATGAGGGAGGAGGATGTCTTCCCTATAACGCACAGCGTTGAGATTGCCTGCAATGACAACAAGCTCAGTCTGATGATGCTGTGACACACCGCCCCAGACCATGACGGACCGTCCACCTCCAAATCGATCCCGCTCCGGAGTACAGGCTTCGGTGTAACGCGCATTCCTTCGACGATAAACGCGCATCAGACCATCACCCCTGGTGAGAAAAGCGGGACTCATCAGTGAAAAGCAGTTTTTGCCAGTCCTGTCTGGTCCAGTGATGGTGGGTTTGTGCCCAATAGGAGGCGTTGTTGCCGGTGATGTCTGATGCCTTACAACAGGCCTACAAGACAGTCTGAGCACTGATGTAGGGATTGTGCGTTCCTGGTGTAACTCGGGCAGTTGTTGTTGCCATCCTCTACCTGTCCCGCAGGTGTGATGTTCGGATGTACCGATCCTGTGCAGGTGTTGTTACACGTGGTCTGCCACTGCGAGGACGATCAGCTGTCTATCCTGTCTCCCTGTAGCGCTGTCTTAGGCATCTCACAGCACGGACATTGCAATTTATTGCCCTGGCCACATCTGCAGTCCTCATGCCTCCTTGCAGCATGCCTAAGGCACGTTCACGCAGATGAGCAGGGACCCTGGGCTTCTTTCTTTTGGTGTTTTCAGATTCAGTAGAAAGGCCTCTTTAGTGTCCTAAGTTTTCATAACTGTGACCTTAATTGCCTACCATCTGTTAGCTGTTAGTGTCTTAATGACCGTTCCACAGGTACATGTTCATTCATTGTTTATGGTTCATTGAACAAGCATGGGAAACAGTGTTTAAACCCTTTACAATGAAGATCTGTGAAGTTATTTGGATTTTTACGATTTATCTTTCAAAGATAGGGTCCTGAAAAAGGGATGATTCTTTTTTTGCTGAGTTTATATACAGCAAATTCCTTTTGAAAGACCCATAAATCCCTATCATTTATCATGATATGCTAGAGCTTTAGCGGTATAGGCTAGATCTTCATATGTATGTTCTGATTTATAGTGTACGACTTGTGACCTTTTCAAGTCGATGCAAAGTAAATGCCCTGTCTATTGTCTAAATGCCGTGTCTAGGCAATTTGGACATCACCTCTCAAAGATATCTACTGCATACATTAATCTTCATAGATTAGGTCTCTTCTCCTCCCCTCTTTCTGTCTCCTGTGTCCTCTCGATCTCCTCTCTTTCCCTCTTTCCCCATCCACTCCACTCTGTCATGGGGTTGGTATAATATAAGGGTGGTAAGATGGAGGGTGGAGGTAGTATGATGCAGATCATAATTTCTCTCTCTGACCATACTTCGCAGCACACACAGTTCCGAGGCGGAGAGTATTCTGAGATTGGCACTGCAAGGCAGAGGCTGTTGTGTGAAATTGTTTCATTAGTGCTCCACAATGGCTCCCATCCCTATTTCCTTCCCTACCCAGCAGCCCAACACACACACATACAACCCCCCCCCCCCCCCCCACACACACACACACTCACTCACTCAGTCACTCACACACCCACACACACAACAACCACCACTACCGTTCCCAAATGTGAAGCGGAGAGGAACTCCAATGGAGAAAGAGAGTGAAAGAGAGAAAGAGAGGGTATTAGTGTTGGGTGGTATCCAGACTTTCATATCGTCATACCGTTTCTCTACCATACCAGGGTATACAGTATTACCAAATGTGCACAGAAGGGTCATTATACAAAAAAAGCATCTTGATCCAAGAGGGGGTTGAATGGTTCTGTTGTAAGCAATAATCTTGACATCTAGCCACATAAGCTATTAATTTAGCAAAATAAATGCATAGCTGGAACCCTGAGCTGGACATAATTTATTTAACACATTTTAGATTTCTTATAGTTATAAGCAGTGGGTGCCCCCAACAAAAAAAAGTATACATTTATATTTTTTTAACAGTATTAAAAATCAAACCGTTGGTATTTCAAAATAACCTGGTATACGGTATAAATGGTATATCACCCAAGCCTAGAGGGTATGTATTGTCTGTTGGAAATAAGAGGGAAATCGCCAGATCAATACCTTACAGGGATATGAACATTTAATGAAGACTTCTGGAGGAGGCACTTTTAGTCCTATCAGAGAAGCCGACCTGCTGTAAGAGGTTATGTCAATGCTTTCTGTTGTTGTAGAAACAATAATTCCTTTAGGGCTGACACCAAGACCCTTGCTTCACAGATACATTTTTGTAGGGATGGAGAAGGGACATGTATTTGAATTTGATGAAAAATTATGTCTTATTGTTAACCACCAGACATAGGTCTTGTTCTTTTCTAGATATTTCCCGACGGTGCAGATAGATTATTATAAATGTCTGTCATGTGATAACAATAATGTCATAACATCCACAAGGTTTCCATGACAATCTCCATCACATCTTCGAAGGGTGAGAATAAACATTCAGAACAGCTCAGACAAAAACACACGCACGCACGCACGCACACGAACACGAACACGGGGACACACACACACACACACACACAGCTCCAAGCGTGTCTCAGTCAGTCATGTGAACAAGAACCAGCACACATATTACAACCCAATTATAATTTATATTCTGTTTATTCTTCTTGTGTACCATTTCGTTGTGCAGTGAAATCCCTGGATTTCTTATTAGGGCTCGTGGCCTATGCAGTGTTTGGACCCCACCACGGGTGTCATCTGCAGTGCCTGCTGCCTAGAGAAAACACACACACGGTCTGCTGACTTCTGAAGCAGGGATACAGGCAAATGCTGCAAGTCATTCTTTATATGTTTTTTTGTTCTTGTAAAAAATGTAACTAGGGTGGAAAAGCGCATGGAATAACAAGTAACCAGATGCAGGGAGACATGCAGAGTAGCGCGCACACGCACACACACACACTTGATAGAAATAATAGGCTATAACCATTTGATGGAACTCCATAGAGACCGTTGCACCCCTCAGAGCTCAGCGTGGCCCTGTGAAAGTCACACAGCTTTTCTTTAGGCTTTAATTACAGTTCACACCTCCTCCCTCTCAGCCTCTCTTTCTCCACTTTCTCCTCCTCCTCATCCCTCTTTCATATGGCATAAAGAGAGATGATGGCTTTGATTCATATGGCCTGTGGAACACTATCCTTCCCATCCGGTGCCATTATATCATTTACTCCCTCCATCTAAGCTGCTCCGTATCTCTTTAAATTTTTCTAATCCCACTCTCTATCTTTTTCGGATCAATCCCACTCTTTATTTCAGAGCAGGCCAAAGAGGAAGCGTAGGCATGGGGAAAACATCAACCCCTCTAGTGCCATGTGATCACTTAAAAACACAATCCTTATCAATCAGATTCACTAAGACACAGATCTGTAGATGCCATTGCAGTTTTTTAATCACGTACAAGCAATTTTTGAATCTGTATTGAAACGTATCTATAGCAGATCAGCAATGATCAAATGCTCAAATACATTTACAGAAATTCTGAACAAGTACCTGACTTGCATATCTTAGACCACCTTTTGCCAAACTTTAAATAGACCCTGTTAAGTGTTTTATCACAGAATATAAGCCATTGTTTTCATCAGAAGAGAAATGCCATGTGCAATATATGGAAATATCTAGGCAATGGGGACTTTTTTTACAATATTGCAGACTTGCAGAGTTAGACAATTGATTTTTTATTTTACTAGGCAAGTCAGTTAAGAACAAATTCTTATTTTCAATGACGGCCTTGTTCAGGGGCAGAAGGACAGATTTGTACCTTGTCAGCTCGGGGATTTTGACTTGCAACCTTTCGGTTACTAGCCCAACGCTCTAACCACTAGGCTACCCTGCCACCCCACAATGATGTTGGGTTACTACTAGGTCATCATCTTAGACATTGTGACCTTCCATTATAGATCTTTGCTCTGGTGAGGATTGAGGCCTACAGATTCATGTAAGTTGTGCTCCTCCATTGTATTCCTTATTTCTATTGTGGATAGTGTTTCTGTGCAGTTTTGTCACAAAACACAATGCCACGGATGTCTCAAGTTTTGAGGCAGCGGGCAATTGGCATGCTGACTGCAGGAATGTCCACCAGAGCTGTTGCCAGATATTTTAATATTAATTTCTCTACCGTAAGCCAACTCCAATGTCGTTTTAGAGAATTTGTTTATAGTTTAGTCAGTAAGAATAAACATCAAGTCCTAACCCATTTTTCTGGCAGTCTGAAGAGTTCTGGAAGTGCAGCACTTGGAAAAACCAGTGTTTTAAAATGGCAGACGTTAAAAGGCCTACACAGGAGAGAAGTACAGGAGATTAATTTAATGTAGCATAATTGCATATCAAACACTTGACATGATTGTGCTGAATTCCTTTAAATGTACCTTTTAGCACCAGTTAATTCTGGCACTTTGGGAAATTATAAAATTGTAAATTGGTATGAAATGGAGGTATTTGAGGTACTTTCGTTTAGCAGAAAGCCTCTTCTCCTTGTCCTAAGGGAAGCGGTGAATTGCGTCCTGGGAAAAAAAGGGGGAAAACATTTCCTGTGCTTCAAGCTCAAATTTGGTTTTGTTATCGTCATTACACATGTCAACTCATTTAAAGTATGGAAATGTATTTACTTTCCGTCTGTGCCTCTCTATTTCTTGAATACACCCAAACACACTTATACATAAGTGTCACGTCTACTCCCGCTCCGCCACTCCAGCGCTCCTATCATTATGCACACCTGGCAACCATTATTACTCACACCTGCACCCCATCATTAGGCACACCTGGACTTCATCACTTCCCCGATTATTTCCCCTATATCTAGCACTCTGTAGATTTTCTCACCAGGCAGTATTGGTTCTGTTTTCATGTCAGACGCTCATCTTGTTTTGCGCCATGTTCATTTATATTAAACTCAACAAGTGCACCTGCTTCCTGACTCTTTATTAAAGAATACTGCCTCAAAATATGGAAGCAAAAAAAGAGAAAGACATCTCCCAGACGATCGACAAACAGGGACACCTACTCCGCCTACACCACGATCAGCTGACGCAACTGGGTTAAGCTATAGAGGTCCTCCACCGCCTCGACACCAACCGAGAGGATTCACCTTTAAATAGTGGAGGGCCTTTTACCACGAGTCATCCCAGCAGGCCAGTCCCCCATCCTACCCAGCAGTTCACCCAACTATTCCTCCCGGACCAGTATGATGGGACTCCATCCAAATGGCTTCCTACTCCAATGCTCCCTCTATTTCACCCATCAGCCACCACCGAGAGGTCCAAGGTTGACACGGTCCGTGTGGTTGTTGGAGGGAGCTACGGCCGTCTGGGAGAGAGGATAGGAGGAGCTGGGTTCATAAGAGGGGTTCATGGCTCTGTTCAGAATGATCTTTGACCATCCACCGGAGGGCAGAGAGGGAGGTGAGTGACTACTCCAACTCCGGCAGGGTACCAGGCAGCTGCGGAGTACGCCCTCACCTTCCGGACTGTAGATGGCATGAGCCGGCACTCTGTACCCAATTCCAAAGAGGACTGCGCGAGGAGGTCCAGACAGAGTTGGCATGCTGGGACGACAACCTTTCCCTGGACGCGCTCATCGAGATGGCCATCCTCCTGGTCAACCTTTTTCTGGAGCGCCGGCGCCTCCATCACCCCTCACCCTCCTCCTTTGTCCATCCTGGGGCAGAGTCTGAACCTATGGATATAGGGGTCACACACCTTTCCCAGGGTAGACGTGAGTATTCCTTCATCGTTTTCCGCCAAACCTTTCCTGGATTCCATTTCACTGGTTGGCTGTCCCTCAGGTGTTGTCTCTACGTCTTTAGTGGACTTTGATGCTATGGGCTATTTTATCGACCAGACCCTCGTCTCCTCCCTAAACATCACCATGTACCAGCTCTCCTCTCCTTTCCCAGTCCAAGCCTTGGATTAACGACCATTGGGAGCCGGCACTATTATGCACACATTTGGGACTTTGGGACTTTGATGTGGACATCCGCCAGGCTCTGGCGAGGGAACCTACGCCTGCTAACTGCCCTCCTGAGCACATCCAAGTCCCCACGAAGGTGAGGGATCGGCTGTTGACATGGGCGCACACTTCCCTCGCCGCTGGATAGTCAGGTATTACCCACTCTGTTTCATCCATCTTCGTGAAGTACTGGTGATCCACCTTGGCACAGGATGTTGCACGCTACGTCAATTCATGCTTCGTATGTGCCCAAACAAAATCCCCCTGGCACGCTCCAGCAGGGAAACTCATTCCCGTACCTCAACGGCCTTGGTCCCATCTGTCCATAGATTTCGTTTTTGATCTCCCTCCGTCTGATGGTTTCACCACTATTATGGTTGTTGTGGACAGATTCTCTAAATCCTGCCATTTTATCCTGCTCTCTGGTCTCCCTGCAACTCTCCAGGTCGCTGAGGCACTGTTCCAGCAGGTCTTCCGGCAATATGGCCTTCCGAAGAACATTGTCTGCGACCGTGGCCCACAATTCAAGTCATGGGTATGGAAAGCCTTCATGGAGAAGCTGGGGGTCACGGTCAGCCTCACTTCCGGGTACCAGCCTCAGTCTAATGGGCAGGTGGAGAGAATTAATCAGGAGCTGGAGAGATTCCTGAGGAGTCACTTCCAGGACCGGCAGAGGGGGTGGGTCTGATTCCTTCTTGGAGCTGAATATGCCCAGAATTAATTGCGAAACTTGTCCACCGAACTGACTCCCTTCTAGTGTGTTTTGGGTTATCAGCCAGCCCTGGCTCTGTGGACCCCGAACCAGACCGAAGCTCCTGCGGTGGATGAGTTGTTCAGGCGCGCAGATTAGTTTTGAAACAATTCTCACAAGGCTCCAGCTGCAGTGAGGCTCCCGTGTTGCAGCAGGGGTGCTCGGGTCTGGCTCTCCACCAGGCACCTCCCACTCCGCCTGCCCTGTAAGAATCTGAGCCCCTGGTTTGTGGGGCCATTCAAGGTCCTTCGGAGAATCAACGAGGTAACATTTACAGCTCCCCGCCTCCCCTGGACATCAAGGAAGGCCCCGCCTATGCCGTCAGATCCCTCCTGGACTCCCAACGTTGTGGGGGTTGGCTCCAGTACCTGATGGACTGGGAGGGGTACGGTACAGAGGAGCAGTGTTGGGTTCTGGTGGACAACATTCTAGATCCCAACATCATCTGCGATTTCCACCTTCGCCCTCCGGCAGGCCCGCTCCTCATCCTCAGGGCTGTCTCCCTGGCCGGTGTCCCCCTGCAGGTGGGGGGTGTACTGTCACGTCTGCTCCCACTCTGGTGCTTGACGTCACTGGTTTACTAACCACCGGTTCTGGCAACCCATCATTATGCACACCTGGCAACTATTATTATGCACACCTGCGCCCCATCATTAGGCGCACTTGAACCCTCACTACCCTGACTACTTCCCCTATATCTAGCACTCTGTAGCTTTTCTCACCAAGCAGTATTGGTTCTGTTTTCATGTCAGATGCTCCTCTTGTTTTGTATTGCTCCATGTATGTTTATATTAAATTCACCAACTGCACCTGCTTCCTGACTCCCTGCATCTCCATTATGCTTATTGTAATGTATAAATATATAATTACATAAGTGAATAGTATATTCGTATAGACTCGAGAATCTGTATTACAATTTCTGTCATACTTTGCATTCAATAAGCACCAAATGACAATGTAAACAAAACAGAGTACAAACCATGACATTTCAGAGACAGTGTGTCCCATCTAAACATGCTGCACTTTGACAACAGCAGCCTCACAATCCAACTTTGACGAAACATGAGAACCAAAGGTCAAACAGTCCAAAGGCCAGTGTCAGGCTTCAGAACATGTGGAATATTAATAAATGCCATTTATTAAAGCTTGCCTCCATTGGACTGGAGCAGTGGAAACGTGTTCTCTGGAGTGATGAATCACGTTTCACCATCTGGCAGTCCGACAGACGAATCTGGGTTTGGCGGATGCTAGGACTATGCTACCTGCCCCAATGATTAGTGCCAACGGTAAAGTTTGGTGGAGGAGGAATAATGGTTCCCCTTAGTTCTACTGAAGGGAAATCTTAACGCTACAGCATACAAGGACATTCTAGACGATTCTGTGCTTCCAGCTTTGTGGCAACAGTTTGGGGAAAGCCTTTTCCTGTTTCAGCATGACAATGCCCCTGTGCACAAAGCGAGCTCCATACAGAAATGGTTTGTCGAGATTGGTGTGGAAGAACTTGACTGGCCTGCACAGAGCCGTGACCTCAGCCCCATCAAACACCTTTTGTATGAATTGGAATACCGACAGCGAGCCAGACCTAATCGCACAACATCAGTGCCCGACCTCAATAGGAATGTAGGGAAATAGAGTAGCGGTGAAATTTTCCTTTAATTATGTCATTATCAGCTTGCGGCATCTTTAAGTGGACTACATCCAGCATCCAGGCATAATGAGTGTATCATGACCGTACCACACTACAGAGGGGCAGGGCTGGCATTGTGCTGGTGGTTATAATATCTGTAGTATGTATTGTGTAGGTGTCAGAGAGACAGCTCTGTAGAGTAGGTGTCAGAGAGACAGCTCTGTAGTGTAGGTGTCAGAGAGACAGTTCTGTAGAGTAGGTGTCAGAGAGACAGCTCTGTAGAGAAGGTGTCAGAGCCTGTGGTGGTATTGTGGTTAAGGCAGTGTGTGTATGTGTTTTGTTGGTGTTAGGGCCTACCCACTGAACATGGTGCACCAGTCAAACCCACCAGTTCCCCAGAAAAGCTAATTACATTGCCTCACTACGAGGTGAGCGGAAAACATCGGAAAACATCGCTCTGCCTCTCTGCCTCCCAGTTTCTTGGTTTGGTTTCCCAAGAGGATGGGACGTTGCAACCGTGCCGACTGTGATCTGCACCCCTATTACTGTATTTATTTGTCTGAGGTCTCTACAGTGTATCCACAGTAGCATAGTGAATGGTTGTAATCACGACAGTGCAGAAGACACTGGTGAGTTAAAGCTAGACCCTCACTACATGGTAGGGGAGGAGTCTGTAGGTCTACTGTTTTATAGCAACACCTTTCTCTTTATGAAACCTCCATTCAGTCCTCCTTCACACTCTGGTGATGTGATGCACATGGAGAATATGCACATAAGTATGATTCTGTGTGGCTCAGTTGGTAAGAGCATTGCACTACTAATGCCAAGGTCATGGGTTAAATTCCTACAGGGATTAAATGCACTCACTGTACTGTAAGTCACTTTAGATAACATGTCTGTTTTATAGGGCTAGGTGGCCCGCTAGCGGGACAACTTCCTGTGAAACTGGAGGGCGTGCAATTCAAATAAATAATCATTAAAATTATGGATATTAAACATGTGGTACATACAGTGGGGAGAACAAGTATTTGATACACTGCCGATTTTGCAGGTTTTCCTACTTACAAAGCATGTAGAGGTCTGTAATTTTTATCATAGGTACACTTCAACTATGAGAGACGGAATCTAAAACAAAAATCCAGAAAATCACATTGTATGATTTTTAAGTAATTAATTTGCATTTTATTGCATGACATAAGTATTTGATACATCAGAAAAGCAGAACTTAATATTTGGTACAGAAACCTTTGTTTGCAATTACAGAGATCATACGTTTCCTGTAGTTCTTGACTAGGTTTGCACACACTGCAGCAGGGATTTTGGCCCACTCCTCCCTACAGATCTTCTCCAGATCCTTCAGGTTTCGGGGCTGTCGCTGGGCAATACGGACTTTCAGCTCCCTCCAAAGATTTTCTATTGGGTTCAGGTCTGGAGACTGGCTAGGCCACTCCAGGACCTTGAGATGCTTCTTACGGAGCCACTCCTTAGTTGCCATGGCTGTGTGCTTCGTGTCGTTGTCATGCTGGAAGACCCAGCCACGACCCATCTTCAATGCTCTTACTGAGGGAAGGAGGTTGTTGGCCAAGATCTCGCGATACATGGCCCCATCCATCCTCCCCTCAATACGGTGCAGTCGTCCTGTCCCCTTTGCAGAAAAGCATCCCCAAAGAATGATGTTTCCACCTCCATGCTTCACGGTTGGGATGGTGTTCTTGGGGTTGTACTCATACTTCTTCTTCCTCCAAACACGGCGAGTGGAGTTAGACCAAAAAGCTCTATTTTTGTCTCATCAGACCACATGACCTTCTCCCATTCCTCCTCTGGATCATCCAGATGGTCATTGGCAAACTTCAGACGGGCCTGGACATGCACTGGCTTAAGCAGGGGGACCTTGCGTGCGCTGCAGGATTTTAATCCATGACGGCGTAGTGTGTTACTAATGGTTTTCTTTGAGACTGTGGTCCCAGCTCTCTTCAGGTCATTGACCAGGTCCTGCCGTGTAGTTCTGGGCTGATCCCTCACCTTCCTCATGATCATTGATGCCCCACGAGGTGAAATCTTGCATGGAGCCCCAGACCGAGGGTGATTGACCGTCATCTTGAACTTCTTCCATTTTCTAATAATTGCGCCAACAGTTGTTTCCTTCTCACCAAGCTGCTTGCCTATTGTCCTGTAGCCCATCCCAGCCTTGTGCAGGTCTACAATTTTATCCCTGATGTCCTTACACAGCTCTCTGGTCTTGGCTATTGTGGAGAGGTTGGAATCTGTTTGATTGAGTGTGTGGACAGGTGTCTTTTATACAGGTAACGAGTTCAAACAGGTGCAGTTAATACAGGTAATGAGTGGAGAACAGGAGGGCTTCTTAAAGAAAAACTAACAGGTCTGTGAGAGCCGGAATTCTTACTGGTTGGTAGGTGATCAAATACTTATGTCATGCAATAAAATGCAAATTAATTATTTAAAAATCATACAATGTGATTTTCTGGATTTTTGTTTTAGATTCCGTCTCTCACAGTTGAAGTGTACCTATGATAAAAATGACAGACCTCTACATGCTTTGTAAGTAGGAAAACCTGCAAAATCGGCAGTGTATCAAATACTTGTTCTCCCCACTGTATATGTGTCTTATATCGGTTGAAAGCTTAAATTCTTGTTAATCTAACTACACTGTATGATTTACAGTAGCCATTACAGCGAAAGCATGCCATGCGATTGTTTGAGGACGGCACCCCACATCAAAATATTTTTCCACCGGCACAGGTTTCATAAATTCACAAATAGCGGTTAAATGTTCACTTACTTTTTGAAAATCTTCCTCTGATTTGTCATCCAAAGGATCCCAGCTATAACATGGAGTGTCGTTTTGTCAGATAAAATCCTTCTTTATATCCCAAAGAGTCAGTTTAGTTAGCGCCATCGATTTGAGTAATCCACTCGTTCAACATGCAGAGAAAGGAATCCAAAAATCTACTTCTAAACTTCGTTAAAACAAGTCAAAATACATTTCTATTGACTCCTCAGATAACCTAAAATGTAATCAAACTATAATATTTCATACAGAAAGAAGTATGTTCAATAGGAAACCGATATTAGCAGGTGTGTCTTGTCTTCCTCGCACGCCCAAACACGAATTTCCAATAGTGTCCCAGTACTAAATTTCATTATTCTTACTCATTTTGGAAGAAACAAGCTTGAAACCTTGAACATAGTGCTGACACCCAGTGGAAGCCATAGGAATTGCACCCTGAGAGCTAGATTTCAGAATACCTCTATACTTTCTATTGCAAGAGCATGTGCTCTCAAAAAAGTTAAAAGATTTGGTTGTTTTTTCTTTGGATTTTCTCCTACCATATCTATTGTTTTATAGTCTCCTACATTATTTTAACATTTCTACAAACTTCAAAGTGTTTTCTTTCCAATGACACCAATTATATGCATATCCTGGCTTCAGGGCCTGAGCAAAAGGCAGTTTACTTTAGGCACGTCAGTCAGGCGGAAATTGAGAAAAAAGTACCCTATCGCGAAGAAGTTATTAACCTCTTTGTGCTAGGGGGCAGTATTTTGACGTCCGGATGAAAAGCATGCCCAAAGCAAACTGCCTGTTACTCAGGCCCAGAAGCTAGGATATGCATATAATTTGTATATCTGGATAGAACACACTTTAAAGTTTCTAAAACTGTTAAAATAATGTATGTGAGTATAACAGAACTGATATGACAGACGAAACCCCGAGGACAAACCATCCCCCCCCAAAAAAAATTCAGCATACCACTGTTTCCAATGGCTGTCATTTTTATTATGAGGCGAAATCCTCCCAGATTGCAGTTCCTAGGGCTTCCACTAGATGTCAACAGTCTTTAGAAAGAGTTTCAGGCTTGTTTTTTGGAAATAATTAGCTAGAATTTGTCATTTTTCTAGGTGGCTCCCATTTTGGCTGTTGTGTTTTCATGCACGTGGATGAGAGCGCGTTCTTTGTTGTTTATCTCCGGTAAAGACAATAACGATTCTCCGTCTTAAATTTTATTGTTTATTTACGTATTAGGGTACCTGAGGTTTGATCATAAACATTGTTTGACTTGTTTGGATAAGTTTATTGGTAACGTTTGGGATTCATTTTGTATGAATTTTGAAGGAGGGAAACCGGTGGATTAATGAATGAAGCGCGCCAGCTAAACTTAGTTTTTATGGATATAAAGAAGGACATTATCGAACAAAAGGACCATTTGTGATGTTCCTGGGACCTTTTGGAGTGCCAACAGAAGAAGATCTACAAAGGTAAGGCATTTATTATATCGCTATTTCTGACTTTCGTGGCGCACCTGCCTGGTTGAAATATGTTTTCATGCTTTTGCATGCGGGGCGCTGTCCTCAGATAAACGCATGGTGTGCTTTCGCCGTAAAGCCTTTTTGAAATCTGACACAGCGGCTGGATTAACAAGAAGTTAAGCTTTATTTTGATGTATAACACTTGTATTTTCATGAATGTTAAATATTTATATTTCTGTAATTTGAATTTTGCGCTCTGCAATTTCACCGGATGTTGTAGCCATAACAGGTTAAACCATTCCAGCCGATGCTTGGCATTGCACATGGTGATCTTAGGCTTGTGTGCGGCTGCTCTGCGATGCAAACCAATTCAATGAAGCTTCCGTCGAACAGTTCTTGACGTTGCTTCCAGAGGCTGTTTGGGACTCGATAGTGAGTATTGCTGAGCTGTTGTTGCCCCTAGATGTTTCCACTTCGCAATAACAGCACTTACAGTTGACCGGGGCAGCTCTAGCAGGTGAACTGACTTGTTGGAAAGTTGCATCCTATGACAGTGGCACATTGAAAGTCAATGAGCTCTTCAGTAAGCCCATTCTACTGCCAATGTTTGTCCATGGAGATTGCATGGCTGTATGCTCGATTTAATACAACTGGCAGCAACGCTGTGGTTGAAATAACCAAATCCACTAATTTGAAGGGGTGTCCACATACTTGTATATATATAGTGTATGTCCACTAATACTGTATGTTATTAACATACACTACCGTTCAAACGTTTGGGGTCACTTAGAAATGTTCTTGTTTTTGAAAGAAAAGCGCATTTATGTGCCATTAAAATAACATCAAATTGATCAGAAATACAGTGTTGTAACGGCAGTCTATTTCGTCCTCCTCATCGGACGAGGAGAGGCGAGAAGGATCGGAGGACCAATGTGCAGAGTGGTAAGTTTCCATGATATTTAATATACACGAAAACAATACACGATACAAAATAACAAACAAACATACCGTAACAGTCCCGTGTGGCACAAACACTGACACAGGAAACAAACACCCACAAACCAAACGTGAAACCCCGGCTGCCTAAGTATGATTCTCAATCAGGGACAATGACAGACAGCTGCCTCTGATTGAGAATCATACCAGGCCGAACACAAAATCCCAACATAGAAAAACACACATAGACAACCCACCCCAACTCACGCCCTGACCATACTAAATAAATACAAAACAAGGGAAATAAGGTCAGGAACGTGACAAGTTTAGACATTGTTAATGTTGTAAATGACTATTGTAGCTGGAAACGGCTGATTTTTTATGGAATATCTACCTAGGCGTACAGAGGCCCATTATCAGCAACCATCACTCTTTTGTTCCAATGGCACATTGTGTTAGCTAATCCAAGTTTATCATTTTAAAAGGCTAATTGATCATAAGAAAACCCTTTTGCAATTATGTTAGCACAGCTGAAAACTGTTGTCCTGATTAAAGAAGCAATAAAACTGGCCTTCTTTAGACTAGTTGAGTATCTGGAGCATCAGCATTTGTGGGTTCAATTACAGGCTCCAAATGGCCAGAAACAAAGCACTTTCTTTTGAAACTCGTCAGTCTATTCTTGTTCTGAGAAATGAAGGCTATTCCATGCGAGAATTTGCCAAGAAACTCAAGATATTGTACAACACTGTGTACTACTCCCTTCACAGAACAAAGCAAACTGGCTCTAACCAGAATAGAAAGAGGAGTGGGAGGCCCCGATGCACAACTGAGCAAGAGGACAAGTACATTAGAGTGTCTAGTTTGAGAAACAGACAAGTCCTCAACTGGCAGCTTCATTAAATAGTACCCACAAAACACCCGTCTCAACGTCAACAGTGAAGAGGTGACTCCGGGATGCTGGCCTCCTAGGTAGAGTTGCAAAGAAAAAGCGATATCTCAGACTGGCCAATAAAAATAAAAGATTAAGATTGGCAAAAGAACACAGACACTGGACAGAGGAAGATTGGAAAAAAGTGTTAAGGACAGACAAATCTAAGTTCGAGGTGTTCGGATCACAAAGAACATTCGTGATACGCAAAATAAATGAAAAGATGCTGGAGGAGTGCTTGACGCCATCTGTCAAGCATGGTGGAGGCAATGTGATGGTCTGGGGGTGCTTTGGTGGTGGTAAAGTGGGAGATTTTTATAGGGTAAAAGGGATCTGGAAGAAGGAAGGCTATCACTCCATTTTGTAACGCCATGCCATACCCTGTGGACGGCGCTTAATTGGAGCCAATTTCCTCCTACCACAGGACAATGACCCAAAACATAGCTCCAAACTATGCAAGGACTATTTAGGGAAGAAGCAGTCAGCTGGTATTCTGTCTATAATGGAGTTGGCCAGCTAGTCACCGGATCTCAACCCTATTGAGGTGTTGTGGGAGCAGCTTGACCGTATGGTACATAAGAAGTGCCAATCAAGCCAATCCAACTTGTGGGAGGTGCTTCAGGAATCATGGGATAAAATCTCTTCAGATTACCTCAACAAATTGACAACTAGAATGCCAAAGGTCTGAAAGGCTGTAATTGCTGCAAATGAAGGATTCTTTGACGAAAGCAAAGTTTGAATCACACTATTATTTCAATTAAAAATCACAATTTATAACCTTGTCAACGTCTTGACTATATTTCCTAATCATTTTGCAACACATTTCATGTAAGTTTTCATGGAAAACAAGGACATTTCTAAGTGACCCCAAACTTTTGAACAGTAGTGTACATATGCATTCCTCCCTCCCTGCCCCCCTTCCTGCATAAATGTATCCATCCAACCATCTTTCTTTATATTGTTAACCAAGACATGAAACTTTACGACAGGGTAATATCTAGGTACTATCCATTATGACACTTAGGCCTCCACCCAGATAATATTTTTATGCTCCTGTTCTATCACTGCAGACTGGCCGCCCCCGTGTGTCTGTCTGTCTGTCTGTCTGTCGGTCTGTGTCTGTGGGTGTGTGTCTGTGGGTGTGTGTGCGTGCGTGGCTGCCCTGTCTGCATTATACCCTGATGACGACACGTTGGTTATACAATTGTTGCATCCGTGCTCCTAGAGAGTGTGGCTCTCCTTTTCTTTTCAAGTGACCTGTCTGCATCGTCATTAAACAATCACACTGCCAATATTTCCCACCCAGCACCGTAGACGCTGCGTCTGCTGGGTCACAGGGCAGAAGCATCAGCTTGTTCCTCACTTAGCACCATTTACCATATAGCATCAACACACAAACACACACTGAGGAGATGTATCTATACAGTCATGGGACAGATACTTCAAATACAAGGAACTAAACATATTAAATGAAGGATAGATGAATACACGCACACACACACACGCTCAGAGTCCTACTCTAGGTCTGTGTCTATTTGCAGTGCTGAGCTGTGCCTCGTCAAGGTCAGGTAGTGGGCATGATGCCAACTCCAGGACCTCAGTGGCCACTGGGCGAGCAGGTGGGGATATCAGACACAAACAAACACACTCACACAGTCAGGTAACTGACATGGTGCCTACTCCAGGGTGAGCAGGTAGCAGGTGGGGGAGATCAGTGCGTCCATACGTCTGCCGTCGGCAGAGTGGGCGGTCGGTTCACGTCAGGGGCGCCCAGCGGAACCCTGTCACCTCCGAGTGGACACACATACACTTGTTAGCACCCTCAGTCACCCTCTGCTCGAAATGAACACACACATACACCTGGTAATTAGCATCTTCACCCTCTGTTGGAGATGAGATCAGGTAGCCTCTGACCATGGAGCTGAGATGACCAGAAAGAGGACCAGAGAGGACCGTACACCAGAGGGCACTGGACAGATGGACGAGGCCATGTTAGGCTGTCTAGAGCTGGGTAGGAACATCCTTTCAGTCTTCATCGTCAGCCTCAGCTTAGACACTAACACGCACGCAAACCCCCACGTGCACACACACACACACACACACACACACACACACACACACACACACACACACACACACACACACACACACACACACACACACACACAAAGCCACTCTAAGCCACTCTAAGCCCAGCAGAGCGCTCATGGATGATAATGATCAACAGGCTCTCTGTGTAGAAAAGACAGAGGAGAAGGAACCAAGACTACTGATCTACGGAGAAGAGGATGGAGGGAGGTTGGGAGGGAGGGAGGTTGGGAGGGAGGGAGGGAGGGAGGGAAGGGGGGAGGGGGAGAGGGAGAGGGAAGAGAGAGAATAAAGCCCACTGATCCACAGAGGAAGAAGATGGAGGGGAGGGAGGGAACGGGATGGGGGAAAAATGCACGATGAGCTGTCAATGTTCTCTTGATCCTAATTTTCCCAGCAGTAACTCCCTCTGTGCCTTGTTCCAGACACACTAGGGCCATTTTAACCAAAGGACCAAGTCAAATTATGTATCGTCTCTCCTTTTACTCTAAGAACACATTATTCTGTCTATCACTTTTCACTCAGACTCCATTCCACTATCACTGTCTTCCAAGATTCTCTACCTCCCTTCCTCTTCCAGTCTTCTTATCGCTCTCTCTCTCATCTATTGGAGTGATAATTGGAATTCTGGGCCAGTGAAACTAACCGATCGTTAGGGAGGGAAGGAAGGGGGGACCAGACAGGAGCCAGAAGAGAAACAAACATCCTTGAAGGAGTGTAGCTGTTGATCATCTTGGAGTGTAATGAAAAGAGCATTAGCTACTGGTCTCCTGACACCTAATCAGCCTAACTTCCTGTAGTGGTTCCTCACACACACACACACACACACACACACACACACACACACACACACACACACACACACACACACACACACACACACACACACACACACACACACACACACACACACACACACAACAGTGGCCGGTGGACTGGCTGTGTTGTTGGCTACATTCAAAAGCAATGGGTGTTATAGTTATAGTGAGACACACAGCAAAGGACTTGAGACAATATGTTGAAAAGAGAAGACCAAACATTGGCTTATGGTTGATAAGGATAATATAGCACAGCTCCTAGCTACATACCTTTTAGACAATACATTATATATTTGGGCTAATGGGTATAAATGGGAAATTTATTTATCCTTCCAAATAACCAATAATATAAAACTCAGCATTCAGAGTAGGATACAAACATTAGCCCCAGGCTCTCCACTCTTCTTT
Organism: Salvelinus alpinus; assembly: GCF_045679555.1. NCBI lineage: Eukaryota > Metazoa > Chordata > Actinopteri > Salmoniformes > Salmonidae > Salvelinus > Salvelinus alpinus. The sequence goes on from NC_092111.1 coordinate 20,191,328, forward strand.
CTCCACATACACAGGATATATATATATATATATATATATATATATATATATATATATATATATATATATATATATATATACATGTATATATATGTTTTATATCAAATAGATATTTTATTTTCCTTTAGATTGTTTTCAGAAAGCAATCATGTGGTTGTTCTCTTCACCATAGGCTTCAGTTAAATGAAATGTTGTGAAGTTACTTTAGAGTCAGAGAGAGAGAAATGATGCAAACATATATAGAGAGCTGTGCTTCAAAGAATGCATGAACACACACACACACACACACACTCACATCCGTGACACATATAGTGGGTGTGTGTGTGTTTGCACACACGCATACGAATACAGACACACGCATACACACGCACACGCACTAACTCATATACAGTGCCTTCAGAAAGTATTCATACCCCTTGACTTTATTCCGCATTTTGTTGTGTTACAGCCTGAATTCAAAATGGATTAAATACATTGAAATGGACTATTAAAAGATGATGATTTTCAATAAGGATATTGGTTCTGTCCTCCTCACCCACACTGCTCAGTTAACCCATATATTCTGTCAAGGACCTGATTGGCTGCTCCAGGATCTCAATCAGGAAGTGGAGTGGAGTGAAGAGAGTAGAGAGTGTAGTGAGAGTTGATAATCAAGCGTGGAGACTTGACAGAGACAGACAAGGGCCCCTTGCAGTGTGGCAGTGGGGAAATGAACTGCTCGTTCCGGCAGGTTGAGGTGTGTGTGTGTAGGTATTCTCACCGTCTAGGGAGTGGAGAACAAGCTCAAAGAGCAAAGCTCTTGTAACAGCGAGTAACATCAATTCACCTCCTCTGCACCTGACCGTAACTAACTACATAGACCTCTCTTCTGAGGTTAAGTATAAGAAGGCAGTCGTTTTAGAGAGACAAAAGGAGAGAGAGGGAGGGGGTAGAAAGAGAGCACATTGTAATTTAATGTACCACTCACATCTGACCGCAACTTACACCACAGGACACTATTCTAGTCTCAAGGAGTGAAAGAGAGAAAGGGAAGGGGAGAGAGAGAATCTGAAGCCAAATGTCTACTGTTTGCTGATGTTCTGGTGCTTCTGTCCCCAACCAAGGAGGGCCTACAGCAGCATCTAGATCTTAGGCACAGATTCTGTCAGACCTGGGCTGTGACAGTGAATCTCAGTAAGACAAAAAAGGTCCAGTTGCCAGGACCACAAATACAAATTCCATCTAGACACAGTTGTCCTAGAGCACACAAAAAACTATACATACCTCGGCCTAAACATCAGCACCACAGGTAACTTCCACAAAGCTGTGAACAATCTGAGAGACAAGGCAAGAAGGGCCTTCTATGCCATCAAAAGGAACATCAAATTTGACATACCAATTAGGATCTGGATAAAAATACTTGAATCAGTTATAGAACTGCCCTTTATGGTTGTGAGGTCTGGGATCCACTCCACAACCAAGAATTCACAAAATGGGAAAAACACAGAATTGAGACTCTACATGCACAATTCTGCAAAAACAACCTCTGTGTACAATGAAAAAAAGACATACAGTACCAGTCAAAAGTTTGGACACATCTACTCATTCCAGAGTTTTCTTTATTTTTACTATTTTCTACATTGTAGAATAATAGTGAAGACATCAAAACTATGAAATAACACATATGGAATCATGTAGTAACCAAAAAAGTGTTAAACAAATCAAAATATATTTTATATTTAATATTTTTCAAAGTAGCCACCCTTTACCTTGATGACAGCTTTGCACACTCTTGGCATTCTCTCAACCAACTTTATGAGGTAGTCACCTGGAATGTATTTCAATTAACAGGTGTGCCTTGTTATTAAAAGTTAATTTGTGGAATTTCTTTCCTTCTTAATGCGTTTGAGCCAGTCAGTTGTGTTGTGACAAGGTAAGGGTGGTATACAGAAGATAGCCTTATTTTTTTTATTTAACCTTTATTTAACTAGGCAAGTCAGTTAAGAACAAATTCTTATTTACAATGATGGCCTACCAAAAGGCAAAAGGCCTCCTGCAGGGATGGGGGCTGGGATTAAAAATACAAATAAATTAAATAAAAATAGGACAAAACACACATCACAACAAGAGAGACAACACAACACTACATGAAGAGAGACCTAAGACGATAACATAGCATGGCACAACACATGACAACACAGCATGGTAGAAACACAACATGACAACAACATGGTAATAACACAACATGTCAGCAGCACAACAAGATAGCAGCACAAAACAGGGCACAAACATTGTTGGGCACAGACAACAGCACAAAGGGCAAGAAGGTAGAGACAACAATACATCACGCAAAGCAGCCACAATTGTCAGTAAGAGTGTCCATGATTGACTATTTGAATGAAGAGATTGAGATAAAACTGTCCAGTTCGAGTATTTGTTGCAGCTCGTTCCAATCGCTAGCTGCAGCGAACTGAAAAGATGAGCGACCCAGGGATGTGTGTGCTTTGGGGACATTTAATAGAATGTAAGACCCACTGGCAGAACGGGTGTTGTATGTGGAGAATGAGGGCTGCAGTAGATATCTCAGATAAGGGGGAGTGAGGCCTAAGAGGGTTTTATAAATAAGCAGCAACCAGTGGATCTTGTGACGGGTATACAGAGATGACCAGTTTACAGAAGAGTATAGAGTGAAGTGATGTGTTCTATAAGGGGCATTGGTGGCAAATCTGATGGCCGAATGGTAAAGAACATCTAGCCGCTCAAGTGCACCCTTACTTGCCGATCTATAAATTATGTCTCCATAATCTAGCATGGGTAGAATGGTCATCTGAATCAGGGTTAGTTTGGCAGCTGGGGTGAAAGAGGAGAGATTACGATAGAGGAAACCAAGTCTAGATTTAACTTGAGCCTGCAATAATAGTGGCAAGAACAGCTAAAATAAGCAAAGAGAAACGACAGTCCATCATTACTTTAAGACATGAAGGTCAGTCAATACGGAAAATTTCAAGAACATTTAAAGTTTCTTCAAGTGCAGTCGCAAAAACCCGCAAGCGCTATGATGAAACTGGATCTCATGATGACCATCACAGGAATGGAAGACCCAGAGTTACCTCTGCTACAGAGGATAAGGTCGTTAGAGTTACCTGCACCTCAGATTACAGACCAAATAAATGCTTTACAGAGTTCAAGTAACAGACACACCTCAACATCAACTGTTCAGAGGAGACTGTGTGAATCAGGCCTTAATGGTTGAATTGCTGCAAAGAAACCACTAATATAGGACACCAATAAGAAGAAGAGACTTTAATGGGCCAAGAAACATAAGCAATGGACATTAGTCTGATAAATCCAAATTTGAGATTTTTGGTTCCAACCGCCATGTCTTTGTGAGATGCAGAGTAGGTGAACGGATGATCTCCGCATGTGTGATTCCCAGCATGAAGCATGGAGGGGGAGGTGTGATGGTACTTTGCAGTTGACACTGTTAGTGATGTATTTAGAATTCATGGCACACTTAACCAGCATGGCTACCACAGCATACTGCAGTGATATGCCATCCCATCTGGTTTGTGCTTAGTGGGACTATCATTTGTTTTTCTACAGGACAATGACCCAAAACACACCTTCATGCTGTGTAAGGGCTATTTGACCAAGAAGGAGAGTGGAGTGCTACATCAGATGACCTGGTCTTCACAATCACCCGACCTCAACCCCATTGAGATGGTTTGTGATGAGTTGGACCACAGAGTGAAGAAAAAGCCGCCAACAAGTGCTCAGCATATGTGAGAACTCCTTCAAGACTGTTGGAAAAGCATTCCTCATGAAGCTGGTTGAGAGATTGCCAAGTGTGCAAAGCTGTCATCAAGGCAAAGGGTGGCTACTTGGAATAATCTGAAATATAAAATATATTTTGATTTGTTTAACACCTTTTTGGTTACTGTGTATCAAGAATGGTCCACCACCCAAACGACATCCAGCCAACTTTAGGAAGCATTGGGGTCAACAACAGCATCCCTTTTGACACCTTGTAGAGTCCATTCCCCGACAAATTGATGCTGTTCTGTGGGTAAAAGTGGGTGCAACTCAATATTAGGAAGGTGTTCCTCATGTTTTGTAAACTCAGTCAATAAAAAAGCACGTGCCATTTAAGTTTAATTTATTTAAACTGTAATATCAACTGGTTATATTAAATTGGTTATATTATACCGTGGAACACCATCTTAAAAAAGGCAGTAACCACAGCAGTGGTGCTTGCTTGTAGAAGAAGCTTATGGCTGTGCAATGATATCGCCTTAATTTATTAATTTAGCACACAAGACACTCTTATTTCCCGAGCCCTTATCAGAGTCAAGACAGCTATTTTATATTAACAAAAAACGATTCTGTAATATAACAGAATTAAATACAACAGAATATTTTTCCAAATGAAAAGAGTCGCCACTGCAAAGTGATGCCCATCTTGCATCTGGAACAGTTATTCTACAAGTGTGATACTTTTAAATAGGTCTCAATTTGACAAGTTGAAAGAAAGCTATTTCAGGGTTACAAAACAAAATATGTCTTCTTTTCAATATACATACATTGGGTGTAAATTATTCTGCCTGTTCTTTGGAATTTTCAAAACTAATTAACAATTCCACCACGACACGGACACACACACACTTCTCATACCTAATGCCTATGCCAGTTATGATGATATTTCTCTATGGAGAAGGTTCTGAGGCACAGCGTAGTGCTGTACTCTGCTGGCTAAAACATCACAAAGAAGACCGTCTACATTAACCCTGCTGGCTAAAACACCACAAAGAAGACCATCTACATTTACCCTGCTGGCTAAAACATCACAAAGAAGACCGTCTACATTTACCCTGCTGGCTAAAACATCACAAAGAAGACCATCTACATTTACCCTGCTGGCTAAAACATCACAAAGAAGACCGTCTACATTTACCCTGCTGGCTAAAACATCACAAAGAAGACCGTTTACATTTACCCTGCTGGCTAAAACATCACAAAGAAGACCATCTACATTTACCCTGCTGGCTAAAACATCACAAAGAAGACCATCTACATTTACCCTGCTGGCTAAAACATCACAAAGAAGACCATCTACATTTACCCTGCTGGCTAAAACATCTACATTTACCCTGCTGGCTAAAACATGACAAAGAAGACCATCTACATTTACCCTGCTAGCTAAAACATCACAAAGAAGACCGTCTACATTTACCCTGCTGGCTAAAACACCACAAAGAAGACCATCTACATTTACCCTGCTGGCTAAAACATCACAAAGAAGACCGTCTACATTTACCCTGCTGGCTAAAACATCACAAAGAAGACCATCTACATTTACCCTGCTGGCTAAAACATCACAAAGAAGACCGTCTACATTTACCCTGCTGGCTAAAACATCACAAAGAAGACCGTCTACATTTACCCTGCTGGCTAAAACATCACAAAGAAGACCATCTACATTTACCCTGCTGGCTAAAACATCACAAAGAAGACCATCTACATTTACCCTGCTGGCTAAAACATCACAAAGAAGACCGTCTACATTTACCCTGCTGGCTAAAACATCACAAAGAAGACCGTCTACATTTACCCTGCTGGCTAAAACATCACAAAGAAGACCATCTACATTTACCCTGCTGGCTAAAACATCACAAAGAAGACCATCTACATTTACCCTGCTGGCTAAAACATCACAAAGAAGACCATCTACATTTACCCTGCTGGCTAAAACATCACAAAGAAGACCATCTACATTTACCCTGCTGGCTAAAACATCACAAAGAAGACCATCTACATTTACCCTGCTGGCTAAAACATCACAAAGAAAACCATCTACATTTCCATAGCAGTTTCATACAGTCTCCATGTCCTCGGGGTACCCATCTTCCCTGTATTCAAATGCAGGCCCTGCCACAGTTCAGTTGTTTTTTCATCAGAAACTACCAGTGGCCCAGCAGACTAATATGACACTTGATTGGCTGCAGCAGTCACACACAGACAACAACAAAAACACAAAAACAAACACAAAAACATACACACAAACACGCACACAAGCTTGCACCCAGCATGCACACAAGCACGCACAAACCCACATGCAAGCACAAACAGTTGATTGTCCCCTGTATTCTTGACAGCCTCAATCTGCCGGATAGATTGCTGTGTCCTGATCTAGCTGATGGAAGTGAAGCTCATTCCACATCAGTGGTCTCGTGTGTGTGTGTGTGTGTGTGTGTGTGTGTGTGTGTGTGTGTGTGTGTGTGTGTGTGTGTGTGTGTGTGTGTGTGTGTGTGGTTCTTTTATCCTCGTGGGGACCTGACATCCCCCGATAGTCCCCATAAGGACAGTAAAACAAGGAAACTTCTCCTTCGTTGGCAAATTTCCCAATTCCCGACGAGGACAGACTATTTTAAGCATAGGGGTTAGGTTTAGGTTTAGAATTAGGGTTAGAATTAGGGTTAGGCTTACAGTGTTTTCCACAAGTTCACTATATACAAAAGTATGTGGACACCCCTTCAAATTAGTTGATGTGGCTATTTCTGCCATACCCGTTGCTGACAGGTGTATAAAATCGAGCACACAGTCATGCAATCTCCATAGACAAACATTGGCAGTCCAATGTAGACAGTCTTCTTTGTGATGTTTTAGCCAGCAGGGTAAATGTAGATGGTCTTCTTTGTGATGTTTTAGCCAGCAGGGTAAATGTAGACAGTCTTCTTTGTGATGTTTTAGCCAGCAGGGTAAATGTAGATGGTCTTCTTTGTGATGTTTTAGCCAGCAGGGTAAATGTAGACAGTCTTCTTTGTGATGTTTTAGCCAGCAGGGTAAATGTAGATGGCGTATCGCTGCAGTAAAGAAATTTGACTACAGACAGTGATCTGTATATAATGACGAGATGCTCATGTCTCCGCTCTAACAATGGGAGTTGTTGTCCGAAAGGTGGGAAGGTAGGTAACAAGTGGCAGGTAGCCTAGTGGTTAGAGCGTTGGACTAGTACCGAAAGGTTGAAAGATCGAATCCCCGAGCTGACAAGGTAAAACTCTGCCGTTCTGCCCCTGAACAAGGCAGTTAACCGACTTTTCCTAGGCCATCATTGAAAATAAGAATTTGATCTTAACTGACTTGCCTAGGCAAATAAAGGTTCAATAAAAAAAGCTTAGGTACAAAATAAGCCCATAGAAATGCGTTGGGCTTATTTAGGACAGCTTTTGGCAAGAGTGAAACCTCTCTTCCCTTCTCCCTCTCTGCTGTGTTTCCCTGTCATTAGCCAAAAGCCGGCGCTAATGGAAAACACTGGGGTTAGGGTTAGGTTAAGGGAACATAGGATTTTGAATGGAAATTAATTTTAGTTCCTCACGAGGATAGAAAAACAAGTGTGTGTGTGTGTGTGTGTGTGTGTGTGTGTGTGCGTGCGTGCGTGCGTGCGTGCGTGCGTGCGTGCGTGCGTGCGTGCGTGCGTGCTGGGCTTGGGTGGTATACCGTATATGCCTTATACCGGGATATTTGGAAATAGCTATGGGATGGTTTTTCAATACTGTCAATACCATTGACACTATCTCTTTGAAGTTTTCAATAAATGTTAATATTTGTAGCTATTTTTGAAGTAAATACCTGCAATCAACTTCAGAGATTCAGATTTAGAGCGCTTAATAGACACATATAGAGGGTTGCAGGTGTGATTGCAGGGTACAGTGAAAATCTTAGGCTCTGAGCTTCAACATGCAGAGGACTAAATGAAATAAAATAATGAAAATGGTAATAAGAAAAAGAAAAGTATAGAAAGTGAAATAGAACTATATACATCATAACTGTGGCAGTGATGAATAACTAAATGTCTATTGGGGTGGAGGCAATGCGTTAGGAGATGAAGCATATTGCGTTCCTCATTTCACCTGTCACATTATTTTACATGATGAAGCTTACGTAGTTCCCCAGAACAGCTGAGCCAGTCAAGTGTTTGTTTGTAAATAGCACAACGGGAGAAAGCGGGGGGAAGGTGTGTCCAGCTGTGTACTGACATGGGTCGCATTTTATATTTAAAGTCAACAGTGTTTTTTTGCTTCAACAGAGTGATCAGGGACATGCAACTATAGTTTTCCTTCACAGAAGATACATTAGTGCAACACATTCAGCAGAAAATAGCTTAATTTTCATCAGATGACACACTTAAATGAGTTTACAATGAAAAAGCAAGGTATTTTATGCTAAAACGATGCATGGTCATCATATTTCTAATGTTTAGGCCTATCATAGAAAGAATTTAGCCAGCGACATTTCCTAATGTTTTGCTTAAAGATAATCTTGCATTTTAACTGAGAAAAATAGGCTGGCTACACCGAGTAAAGTAGCTACAAATCAGACAGAGCACCGTCAGCTGACAGAATGCCCGTTTGTAAATTCCCATCTGAGTTTAGAAGTGCAAAGGATGTCCATAATGAGTCTGATGCCGAGCAGAAATTACAATAAGAAGCATGTTAGATCTGAGTTTACAAAGCGCAGCAAGATATGAGTGAAAAAAATCTGAATTCTGAGTTAACACGACCCCTAAGTTTAACTTGCTATCTAATTGAGTGGCTGAATTAATAAGGTGACAGGGCATCATATGTGAACCGTTTCAGAAAGCTAGGGGTAGGTCGCATGTCAATACTTCACAGGAGAAGCATTTGAACAATAAAAAATGTATACTGCACCAGTCAAAAATAATAATAGTGAAGACATGAACACTATGAAAAAACACTTATTCAATCATGTAGTAACCAAAAGCGTGATACAAATCAAAACATATTTCATATTGGAGATTCTGCAAAGTAGCCACCCTTTTCCTTGATGACAGCTTTCCACACTCTTGGCAATCTCTCAACCAGCTTCATGAGGAATGCTTTTCCAACAGTCTTGAAGGAGTTCCCATATATGCTGAGCACTTGTTGGCTGCTTTTCCTTCACTCTGCAGTCCAACTCATCCCAAACCATCTCAATTGGGTTGAGGTTGTGTGATTGTGGAGGCCAGGTCATCTGATGCAGCACTCCATCGCTCTCCCTCTTGGTCAAATAGCCCTTACACAGCCTGGAGGTGTGTTTTGGGTCATTTTCTTGTTGAAAAACAAATGATAGTCCCACTAAGCACAAACCAGATGGGATGGTGTATTGCTGCAGAATGCTGTGGTAGTCATACTGGTTAAGTGTGCCATGAATTCCAAAAACATCACTAACAGTGTCAACAGCAAAGTACCCCAACACCATCACACCATCCTCCTCCATGCTTCACGCTGGGAACCACACAAGCGGAGATCATCCATTCACCTGCGTCTCACAAAGACGTGGCGGTTGGAACCAAAAATCTCACATTTGGACTCATCAGATCAAAGGACAGCTTTCCACCGGTCTAATGTCCATTGCTCATGTTTCTTTGCCCAAGCAAGTCTCTTCTTCTTATTGGTGTCCTTTAGTAGTGGTGTCTTTGCAGCAAAACCCTGATTCATGCAGTCTCATCTGAACAGTTGATGTTGAGATCTGTCTGTTACTTGAACTCTGTGGAGCATTGATTTGGGCTGCAATTTCTGAGCGCTTGCTGGTTTTTGCGACTGCACTTGAAGAAACTTTCAAAGTTCTTTAAAATGTCCAGATTGACTGACCTTCATGTCTTAAAGTAATGATGGACTGTCGTTTCTCTTTACTTATTTGAACTGTTCTTGCCATAATATGGACTTGGTCTTTTACCAAATAGGCCTATCTTCTGTATACCACCCCTACCTTGTCACAACATAACTGATTGGCACACCACATTAAGAAGGAAAGAAATTCCACGAATTAACTTTTAAGAAAGCACACCTGTTAATTAAAATGCATTCCAGGTAACTACCTCATGAAGCTGATTGAGAGAATGCCAAGATTGTGCAAAGCTGTCATCACGGCAAAGGGTGGCTACTTTGAAGAATCTCAAATATAAAATATATTTGGATTTGTTTAAAGCTTTTTTGGTTACTACATGATTACATATATGTAATTTCATAGTCATAAATATGGGGGATTGGAAATGATGCAGACAATTACATTGATGGAAGCTGCAATCTATTTGCAATATTAAAGCTGATCTTACCCCCCCCCCCAAAAAAAAACATTTAAAAAAAGATTTCTCCAGTAGGTGTAACAAACATTCAAGTGCCATTTTCTCAAAAGTGGGGATATAAGCTAATTAACTTTCATAGCAGTATTACTTTCCCATTGTTCCTCAACTGTAGTGTATGATATACCATTTTGGACCTCTGAGTCTCTACTTTTTTCCAATGTAAAAAACACAATCGAGGTGGCCGGTCACATATTGTTATTGCTTTTTGCTGTGTTTTAGAAGTCAAAGCCCTATGGATTAGTTATTTGTACAGCTGTCACTGCTATCATGATTTCACTGTGTTTTTTCAACTCTCAAATGACATTTGGCAGCTCCTACCTATATATGTATAACTTTATGAGCTGGATTGCCTGTCTTTGCAATTCGTTTTTTTCGTTTGTGCTTGTTAGCATATTTAGCTAGTAGCCTCCATGGAAAATCGCTGTTACTTGTGCTAATGTTGTTAGCTTTCTGGTAATAGACGCCCAATTAGCTTTTTTGCATTTTTTGGTACCCCTTTGGGTACTAAACCAGCAATACCGTAAATCCCAGGGTGAGAGAAGGACGGTATGACGATATGAATATCTGGATACCTCCCAACCCTAGTGTGTACACATAATACTTATTCCCTATCACACACTTCAGGCCGTTAGGGTGTCACAGGCAAAATGGCAGCGAGACGGTAGTGGCTTCTTTTCTTTTTTAAATCCCAACGGGTCATGAAATATTCACCGGAAACCGTCAGCGACGTGAACAAGGGTCCAGAGAAGTTATTTGAGGGAAAGGAGAAAGAGAGGAGATCCCTAGTGGACCTGTCCCCCCCCCCCTCTCACCCTGTCACCCTGCTGTCCCCTTGTCCTCCTCATGTCTCCCCGCTCACACAGAGAAACACACAGAGCACAGCATCACAAGCCCTCAATTAATCCATGTCAGCACTTGGCCAATGTGACCTATACCTGTCCTATACAGTTCTTGGAGGGGTGTGTTTGTGTGTGTGTGAGTGTGTATGTGAGCGCGTGTGTGTGTGTATGTGTGTGTGTGTGTGTGCGCGCGCGTGTGCGTGCATATATGCTGTGTACCTGGCTGACATCAGCCACCTGCTCAATTTATCGATGTCCTTTGGGGTTCACTGTGCCTGTGTGTGGTGAAGCTGAAGGGTGGAGGTGGAAAATTATTAATTTAACATTCTGGAGTACAGGCAGTTTATTCAGCCATACTTTGAGTTGCTTAACAGGTCAATCACTCTCTGTTCTACTTTAATTTTGTAGTTCTCTGGCAATGTGGATTGTTGGGAGGTGGGGCAATAATTCATTTTTAGAAGCGGTGTCACTAACTTTTGAGCTTCACTCCAATAAACACAAAACATGGAGAAAAGCACACAACTATAATATATGTAATCTCCTGCTTCAAAGACTTTGGCTTCTATTGGTTTCCATTCACAATTGTGTTGCAACAGGGATGAGGGAGTCTTCGCTCCCTGCCTGAAAAATCAATTAGGGGAAAGACTGAGCTATAGTGTCTAGTTTCTACATATCTATCTGCAGATGGCTTAACTTGTATGATATATACCAACCTAAAATAACAGGGCACTCTAACCAGATAGTTGCCGTTAAAAAGATAGTTAAGACTTTAGTTTGAAGTGCACATATTAGCCACTAATTTGTAGTTTATAAGTGTGTTTACAAGTAGTTAATAAGCCTGTTATTATGTTCATTAGCCAAACATCAAGCCTTAAGTGTTTTCTTGTTAAAACATTATCAGTCATGTGTTACTGGCCAATCTTTAATAACCTCATTGTTAGTCCTAATAAAGACATACTACTACTTAGAGCAAGTTACACAAGAAACAGACTCTTAGTAAGCTGTATCAATGTAGAACTAATAAAAGCATAGTACCTTAAGATATCTTCCCTATATTAAAGAGTTACCTTATTCTTACTTGGAGAAATATTGTCCAGAAATTATCACATTAGATAGAAAGGGCACATCTCCCCACACATGAGAAAAATCTTCTAATGTTCCTGAAACAAAGAATCTCTGTAGTTTCGTGAGATAATAAACTTCCATAGTGTATCTTTAAATAAGAATGTCTACTATGTATTAGGACTTGGTGCAAGTGTATGTATTTGGACAGTGACACTAACAAAATCCTATGTGTTTGTTTAGCCTATGGTTCAGGTAAGGAGAGTTTACATTGGATTAGTCCATGTATGTGTTTAGTCTATGGTTCCGCGAGGGAGAGTTTCCATATGTGTTATATATGTTATATGTTTGTACAGGGGTTGAGAAAAGCTGACACCGTATCAACACGACATCTTAAGTAAACTTTTCTAAAATTTCCTGACAAAATATGATTCCCAATAAGTCCTTCATGGTCACGTACACTGCATGTCAAAAGTTTTAGAACATCTACTCATTCAAGGGTTTTTGTTTATTTTAACTTTTTTCTACGTTTAGAATAATAGTGAATATATCAAAACTGTGAAATAACACATATGGAATCATGTAGTAACCCAAAAAGTGTTAAATAAATCAAAATATATTTTATATTTGAGATTCTTCTAATAAACAAATTCAAATAGCCTGTTTAGAAGCCTCTTGGACCTGTCTTATTTCATTTAACTTCACTAATCTTTAGTTTCAGGCAAAACATTACATGCTTTTGCTAATGGGTGTGGGGAGGTGTGCCCCTTTCTGTCCAATGAGGTCATTTCTGGACAATATTTCTGTGGTAAAAATATTGTTACACTTTAGAATAGCGAACACATTTTCAAATACTATGTCCTTATTAGTCCCACATTGAGACAGCTTACTAAGAGTCTGTTTCTTGTGTAACTTGCTCTTAATAAACAATAATATTTCTCTATTATGACTAACAATGAATTTATTAGGGATTGGCCAGTAAAACATGAATTATAATGATTGAAAAATGTAAAATACTTAAAGCTACAATAGGTAATTCTTCGGGCGACCCAACCAAATTCCTATACTGTAGATATTTGAGTTATAGATCTGTCGTTCTCACTGAAAGCAACTCTAAGATGCGTTCTGTTCTGTGTGCTATTTCTATGCTTCCCGTTCTAAAGTTTTGTTTTTCCCGTTCTAAAGTTTTGTTTTTCCCGTTCTAAAGTTTTGTTTTTCCCGTTCTAAAGTTTTGTTTTTCCCGTTCTAAAGTTTTGTTTTTCCCGTTCTAAAGGTTTGTTTTTCCCGTTCTAAAGTTTTGTTTTTCCCGTTCTAAAGTTTTGTTTTTCCCGTTCTAAAGTTTTGTTTTTCCCGTTCTAAAGTCTTGTTTTTCCCGTTCTAAAGGTTTGTTTTTCCCGTTCTAAAGTTTTGTTTTTCCCGTTCTAAAGTTTTGTTTTTCCCGTTCTAAAGTCTTGTTTTTCCCGTTCTAAAGGTTTGTTTTTCCCGTTCTAAAGTTTTGTTTTTCCCGTTCTAAAGTTTTGTTTTTCCCGTTCTAAAGTTTTGTTTTTCCCGTTCTAAAGTCTTGTTTTTCCCGTTCTAAAGGTTTGTTTTTCCCGTTCTAAAGTTTTGTTTTTCCCGTTATAAAGTTTTGTTTTTCCCGTTCTAAAGTTTTGCTTGTACTGGCGGTTTTGTACACCAGCTTGAAACAGCTGAAAATACTATATTTGGGGTTATGGAAAATATATTTCACAGTGGTTTAGATGGTACAATGATTCTGTACACAATGACTGCTTGTTTTGTCACATAAACTGAAAATAGGCAACACATTAGAATTTTAGCAACCAGGAAATGGCGGAACGATTTTTGCATTTTGCACCTTTAAAACTTCTTAAGGCTGCAAGGCAAAGTGTTGAGTAGCCAGTGAAATCGTGCCCATTTCAAACGGCCTCCTACTCAAATCTTGCTCGTACAATATGAATATTATTATTCTTTTTGGATAGAAAACACTTTCTAGTTTCTAAAAGAGTTGGAATTATTTCTCTGAGTGAAACAGAAGTCCTTCTGCAGCACTTTTCCTGACCAGGAAGTGAAATGTCAGAAATCGATGCTCTTTTCAACTTGATGCCTATACATGGTCTTGACACTTAGGAGTCTGCTGACACTCTATACGCCTTCCTATTGGTGTAAAGAGGATGTCAGAGAAGAAATTTTTGTGCTCATCTTGTCCTGTGGTGGAAAAAAACCTATTTCTTTGACGTGAGCGTCCACTTCCGGTACTCTGAAGGAAGTGGGATTGACTTCTGTTTTGCCTTCGTAACGAACGGCTAACATCTCCGGCTCGATTTTTTTTGATACATGTGACCATATCATCGTAATGTATGTTTTTTCAATATAGTTTAATCAGATTATTGAAACTTTATTCGGGAGTTTTGCCGTGTTCCGTCCTCTGACTGTGTTTACGTTGGAGAAATTTATGCCACTCGGCTCGTGCCAATGCTAATTGAAGAGGGAAATGTGCCATTCTGAATCGAAACAACGACTCATCTGGACAGAGGACACCTTCTTCAACCTTCTGATGAAAGATCAGCCAAAGTAAGACTCATTTTATGATGTTATTTCATATATCTGTCGTGCATGTGAACGGGTCGTGGGCGCCCAAATGTGTCTCTCTATTGTGGCTACGCTAATATAGCGATACATTTTGTTTTCGCTGTAAAACATTTTATAAATCGGAAATATTGTTTGGAATCACAAGTTGCCTATCTTTCAATTGCTGCAAACTATATATTTTTCGGAAATGTTTTATGATGAGTAATTAGCTATTTGACGTTGGTGTCTGTAAATATTATGGCTGCTTTCGGTGCACTTTCTGAGTGTAGCTGAAATGTAAAATATGATTTATACCTGAAATATGCAAATTTTTTGAAAAAAAATATGCTATACAATAAATATGTTATCAGACTGTCATCTGATGAATTTGTTTCTTGGTTAGTGGCTATTTATATCTTTATTTGGTCGAATTTGTGATAGCACCTGATGGAGTAAGAAACTGATGGAGTTGGAAAAGTGGTGTGATTTGCTAACGTGGTTAGCTAATAGATTTACATATTTTGTCTTCCCTGTAAAACATTTTAAAAATCGGACATGTTGGTTTGATTCACAAGAAGTTTATCTTTCATCTGGTGTCTTGGACTTGTTAATGTGTGAAAGTTAAATATTTAAAAAAAATAGCTTTTGAATTTCGCGCCCTGCACTTGAGCTGGATGTTGTCATAAGTGTACCGGTGTCGGGCTGCACCCCAAACAGGTTAATACAGGCCTAATGTATGGCTAATAAGACACAATAAAGACCTTATTAGCTACTTTTATACACTTTTATTAACTACAAATTATAATAAAATATAATTGTATTGGTGCATACACATATTTAGCAGAAGTTATTGCGGGTGTAGCGAAATTCTTGTACAAAAAGGTCCTTAGGAACATTAGCTAATATGTGCATCGTAATACATCTGCAACAGGTATACCTTAAAATAAATTGTCACCAAAATATTTCTTTAGCTGACATACCCATGTAGGAAGATTAAAGAAATGTGTATTTATTTTTATTTAACCTTTCTTTAAACAGGGTGTCACATTGAGATTAAACATCTCTTTTACAAGAGTACACATTACAATAAAAACAGAATTTTAAAACATACACATGTGTATAAAAGCAATCACATTCAACTACATAGAGGTCCTCAATCAATAATGTAAACTGCCTGAGTGACACCAGTACATCTTACTGCAGTGAACTTTGCAGATTGTTCAACAAATTAGAGGCAAAAAAACAAAAAGCGTATGTTCCTAAATCTGTGGAGACTGAAGGGATCTCTAGTGTTATCCATTCCTGTGAACGGGTTTGGTAACTTATTATTCTTATCTTAATTAATGATATTACATATAGAGGCAGTTTCTGTAAGATTGCTTTGTAAATAAATAAAAGAGAATGCAGCTCTCTTCTCACAGACAGAGAGGTCCATCTCACATTTTTATACAGACTATAATGATGAGTCCTAAAATTGTCCCCTGTGATAAAACGTATTGCGGAATGGTAGACTGCATCCAACGGTTTTAAAACAGAGGTTGCCGTATGCATGTAAACAATATCACCAAAATCCAATACAGGGAGAAGCGTTGCTTGAGCAATCTTTCTCCTATTTTAATACTAAGGCATGATTTATTTCGATATAAAAAAGCAATCTTGGATCTTAGCTTCTTAGTCAAATTTTCTATATGCGTTACGAAGGATAACTTGTCATCAATCCAGACACCCAGGTACTTATATTGAGAAACAAGCTCAATTTGGATTCCATTTATTGCCAAATATGCAGGTCCTCAGGGTCAACATTTCATGACCTAGAGAACAGCATGAGCTAGGTTTTACTTGTATTTCAAATCAAATCAAATCAAATTGTATTTGTCACATACACATGGTTAGCAGATGTTAATGCGAGTGTAGCGAAATGCTTGTGCTTCTAGTTCCGACAATGCAGTAATAACCAACAAGTAATCTAACCTAACAATTCCACAACTACTACCTTATACACACAAGTGTAAAGGGATAAATAATATGTACATAAAGATATATGAATGAGTGATGGTACAGAACGGCATAGGCAAGATGCAGTAGATGGTATAGAGTACAGTATATACATATGAGATGAGTAATGTAGGGTATATAAACATAAAGTGGCATAGTTTAAAGTGGCTAGTGATACATGTATTACATAAAGATGGCAAGATGCAGTAGATGATATAGAGTACAGTATATACATATACATATGAGATGAGTAATGTAGGGTATGTAAACATTATATTAAGTGGCATTGTTTAAAGTGGCTAGTGAAACATTTTTACATAATTTCCATCAATTCCCATTATTAAAGTGGCTGGAGTTGAGTCAGTATGTTGGCAGCGGCCACTAAATGTTAGTGGTGGCTGTTTAACAGTCTGATGGCCTTGAGATAGAAGCTGTTTTTCAGTCTCTCGGTTCCTGCTTTGATGCACCTGTACTGACCTCGCCTTCTGGATGATAGCGGGGTGATCAGGCAGTGGCTCGGGTGGTTGTTGTCCTTGATGATCTTTATGGCCTTCCTGTGACATCGGGTGATGTAGGTGTCCTGGAGGGCAAGTAGTTTGCCCCCGGTGATGCGTTGTGCAGACCTCACTACCCTCTGGAGAGCCTTACAGTTGTGGGCGGAGCAGTTGCCGTACCAGGCGGTGATACAGCCCGACAGGATGCTCTCGATTGTGCATCTGTAGAAGTTTGTGAGTGCTTTTGGTGACAAGCCGAATTTCTTCAGCCTCCTGAGGTTGAAGAGGCGCTGCTGCGCCTTCTTCACAACGCTGTCTGTGTGGGTGGACCAATTCAGTTTGTCCGTGATGTGTACACCGAGGAACTTAAAACTTTCCACCTTCTCCACTACTGTCCCGTCGATGTGGATAGGGGGGTGCTCCCTCTGCTGTTTCCTGAAGTCCACAATCATCTCCTTTGTTTTGTTGACGTTGAGTGTGAGGTTATTTTCCTGACACCACACTCCGAGGGCCCTCACCTCCTCCCTGTAGGCCGTCTCGTCGTTGTTGGTAATCAAGCCTACCACTGTAGTGTCGTCCGCAAACTTGATGATTGAGTTGGAGGCGTGCATGGCCACGCAGTCGTGGGTGAACAGGGAGTACAGGAGAGGGCTCAGAACGCACCCTTGTGGGGCCCCAGTGTTGAGGATCAGCGGGGTGGAGATGTTGTTACCTACCCTCACCACCTGGGGGCGGCCCGTCAGGAAGTCCAGGACCCAGTTGCACAGGGCGGGGTCGAGACCCAGGGTCTCGAGCTTGATGACGAGTTTGGAGGGTACTATGGTGTTAAATGCTGAGCTGTAGTCGATGAACAGCATTCTCACATAGGTATTCCTCTTGTAGAGATGGGTTAGGGCAGTGTGCAGTGTGGTTGCGATTGCATCGTCTGTGGACCTATTGGGTCGGTAAGCAAATTGGAGTGGGTCTAGGGTGTCAGGTAGGGTGGAGGAGATATGGTCCTTGACTAGTCTCTCAAAGCACTTCATGATGACGGTAGTGAGTGCTACGGGGCGGTAGTCGTTTAGCTCAGTTACCTTAGCTTTCTTGGGAACAGGAACAATGGTGGCCCTCTTGAAGCATGTGGGAACAGCAGACTGGGATAAGGATTGATTGAATATGTCCTTAAACACACCAGCCAGCTGGTCTGCGCATGCTCTGAGGACGCGGCTGGGAATGCCGTCTGGGCCTGCAGCCTTCCGAGGGTTAACACGTTTAAATGTTTTACTCACCTCGGCTGCAGTGAAGGAGAGCCCGCAGGTTTTGGTAGCGGGCTGTGTCAGTGGCACTGTATTGTCCTCGAAGCGAGCAAAACAGTTATTTAGTCTGTCTGGGAGCAAGACATCCTGGTCCGCGACGGGGCTGGTTTTCTTTTTGTAGTCCGTGATTGACTGTAGACCCTGCCACATACCTTTTGTGTCTGAGCTGTTGAATTGCGACTCTACTTTGTCTCTATACTGGCACTTAGCTTGTTTGATTGCCTTGCGGAGGGAATAGCTACACTGTTTGTATTCGGTCATGTTTCCGGTCACCTTGCCCTGGTTAAAAGCAGTGGTTCGCACTTTCAGTTTCACGCGAATGCTGCCATCAATCCACGGTTTCTGGTTTGGGAATGTTTTAATCGTTGCTGTGGGTACGACATCGTCAATGCACTTTCTAATGAACTCGCTCACCGAATCAGCGTATTCGTCAATGTTGTTGTTGGACGCAATGCGGAACATATCCCAATCCACGTGATCGAAGCAGTCTTGAAGCGTGGAATCAGATTGGTAGGACCAGCGTTGAACAGACCTGAGCGTGGGAGCTTGCTGTTTTAGTTTCTGTTTGTAGGCTGGAAGCAACAAAATGGAGTCGTGGTCAGCTTTTCCGAAAGGAGGGCGGGGGAGGGCCTTATATGCGTCGCGGAAGTTAGTATAACAATGATCCAAGGTTTTACCAGCCCTGGTAGCACAATCGATATGCTGATAGAATTTAGGGAGTTTTGTTTTCAGATTAGCCTTGTTAAAATCCCCAGCTACGATGAATGCAGCCTCAGGGTGTGTGGTTTCCAGTTTACATAGAGTCAGCTAAAGTTCGTTCAGGGCCTTCGATGTGTCTGCTTGGGGGGGAATATATACGGCTGTGATTATAATCGAAGAGAATTCCCTTGGTAGATAATGCGGTCGACATTTGATTGTGAGGAATTCTAAATCAGGTGAACAGAATGACTTGAGTTCCTGTATGTTGTTATGATCACACCACGTCTCGTTAATCATAAGGCATACACCCCAGCCCCTCTTCTTACCAGAAAGATGTTTGTTTCTGTCGGCGCGATGCGTGAAGAAACCAGCTGGCTGCACCGACTCCGTTAGCGTCTCTCGAGTGAGCCATGTTTCCGTGAAGCAAAGAACGTTACAGTCTCTGATGTCTCTCTGGAATGTGACCCTTGCTCGGATTTCATCAACCTTGTTGTCAAGAGACTGGACATTGGCGAGTAGTATGCTAGGGGGTGGAGCGCGATGTGCCCGTCTCCGAAGCCTGACCAGAAGACCGCTTCATTTGCCCCTTTTACGGCGTCGTTGTTTAGGGTCGCCGGCTGGGATCAGATCCATTGTACTGGGTGGAAGGCAAAACACAGGATCCGCTTCGGGAGAGTCATATTCCTGGTTGTAATGATGGTGAGTTGACGTTGCTCTTATATTCAGTAGTTCCTCCGGACTGTATGTAATGAAACCTAAGATTACCTGGGGTAATCTTGTTTCTTCATCTTTGTACACAAGGTCTGCAAAGATCCTTTTGACATCAGTGTACATGACCACATTTGCCAGGTGTGTCATTGTTGAAAACACATGTGCTTCATCAAACATTGATATTGGAGCATTGCCAAGGACTTAACATATAAGTACTTGAAGGAAGCAAATGTTCAACAGATCCTCACTGAAACCTTACTACAACAGACATGATGTACCAGGCTTTTCTGCTGACGATCCTGCTACTGATGGTGTTTCAGATGGCAAACACTTCACCACTTGATTCTGTAAAGAAGATTGGACCGACAAGCGCTCCAAAAGTTGCCAAAGTTGATGAGATAAGAAATAGGGCTCAGTTCATTGCTAGAAGCTGCAAGGAAGTTAGGGACGTATATGATCCATCTGAGGATGGTCTGTACTCCCTGACCACAGCTACTGGGGTGGTGTAACAGACCTTCTGTGACATGACCGCAGTGGGTGGCAGCTGGACTCTGGTGGCAAGCGTGCATGAGGACAACGTCTACTGGAAGTGCACAGTTGGCGATAGTTGGACATGCCAGCAGGGCAACAATGCCAACTGGCCAAAAGGGGAAGGCAACTGGGCCAACAGGAAGACTTTCGGAACAGTGGAGGGAGCCACGGACGATGACTTTAAGAATCCTGGCTACTATGACATAGATGCAGAAGACATGTCGGTGTGGCACGTTCCCAACAAAACGCCCTTTTACCACTGGAACCTGGCCGCCATCATGCGCTACCACACTGAGAGGCGCTTCCTCCATCTGTACGGAGGAAACCTGTACTACCTCTTCCACCGCTACCCGGTCGAGTACAACGTTGGAAAACACCTGTCCGACAATGGACCCTCC
Organism: Salvelinus alpinus; assembly: GCF_045679555.1. Taxonomy (NCBI): domain Eukaryota; kingdom Metazoa; phylum Chordata; class Actinopteri; order Salmoniformes; family Salmonidae; genus Salvelinus; species Salvelinus alpinus. Next base: position 20,212,040 of record NC_092111.1, read on the forward strand.
ATTCCCATAGTGTATGGCCTCGGGGACAAAGAGTCCACCAAAATGTTCTACGGCCTTAACACTAGAGGGGAGACTGAGGGAGGCTTTATCAGTTTCAAAGCCATAAACCATGAACGGGCGGCCACAGCCATCTGCTCCGGGGTCAAACCCAAAGGCGGTGAGGTTGATGCATACTGTATTGGTGGTGGTGGGTTTTTCCCTGAGGGTAACCCTCTTCAGTGTGGGGATTTCACCTCCTTTGCCTGGAACGGCTATGGGACCAATGTAGGCTGGAGTGCATCAAAACAGATGCTGGAGTCAGCTGTGTTACTCTTTTACCGCTAATTCACAGTGCATTTACTTTTCTTTGAATGCTTCATAGATTGATTGATAGATTTTTGGGTAAAACAATTTGTACAGTTTTAAATGAAACGTACATTTAAAAGTAATTTTGGCAAAACTGCATACCACTGCTGGCTTGCTTCTGAAGCTAAGCAGGGTTGGTCCTGGTCAGTCCCTGGATGGGAGACCAGGTGCTGCTGGAAGTGGTGTTGGAGGGCCAGTAGGAGGCACTCTTTCCTCTGGTCTAAACAAAGATCCCAATGCCCCAGGGCAGTGATTGGGGACACTGCTCTGTGTAGGGTGCCGTCTTTCGGATGGGACGTTAAACGGGTGTCCTGACTCTCTGAGGTCATTAAAGATCCCATGGCACTTATCGTAAGAGTAGGGGTGTTAACCCCGGTGTCCTGGCTAAATTCCCAATCTGGCCCTCAACCATCACGGTCACCTAATAATCCCCAGTTTACAATTGGCTCATTCATCCCCCTCCTCTCCCCTGTAACTATTCCCCAGGTCGTTGCTGCAAATGAGAACGTGTTCTCAGTCAACTTACCTGGTAAAATAACGGTAAAATAAAAAATAAAATAAAAAAAATACATTTTATATTTCTCTCTATTAATCCATTACTATAAAAAAACATCATGAAGCAATTACCATTCCATTCATCATGAAAATATTTGCGTGTCAAACAATCAGTAAATGCTTATAGCTGATAGTGACAAATATTATTATGCAATGTGAGGCTCTTAATAACTGAATTACGGTAAGGTTACTGTAAACCACTTTGTGACACCAGTTGTGTTGGGGTGATGGGCGCTGGAAATTCTTCCTACTGTACTTCTTTTTTGGTGGGTGTGTTGGGGAAAGGGGGGTGGGTTAAGATGAACTTACTCCTCCAAATGTGTCTATCTAGAGAGAGATGGAGAGGACATATTCTGAGGAGAGAGCGAGAGAGAAAGTGAGGAGAGAGAGAAGGCGAGAAAAGAAGGCGAGAGAAGAAGGCGAGAGAGAGGACATGTTCAGTGTATGGATTGTGTGTGGTGGTTTGAACATTCTTTCTGCAATAACGTAACAATAAAGTAGTCTATAGATCTGAGAACATTAAATGAGCCTACTGTACATTTTCATTATAATATTTCTCACTTCTTTTTTGGTGGGTGTGTTGTGGAGGGGGGGTGGGTTAAGATGAACATACTCCTCCAAATGTGTCGAGAGAGAGAGAGAGAGAGAGAGAGAGAGAGAGAGAGAGAGAGAGAGAGAGAGAGAGAGAGAGAGAGAGAGAGAGAGAGAGAGAGAGAGAGAGAGAGAGAGATGTTCTGTAATAATGCCTCAGTGTATTGACATTACTAGCCATGTGATGTTTTGAAATGTAGATATATGTAACGGTCGTCTTTTGAAGAAGAGGTGGACCAAAGCCCAGCGTGGTAAGTGTTCATACTTTTATTTCAACTGAACACTGAATACAAAAATAACAAAGAGAAGGAATGAAACAGTCCTGTCAGGTGCAGAAACACAAAACAGAAAATAACTACCCACAAAAACCATGTGGGAAAAAGCTACCTAAGTATGGTCCTCAATCAGAGACAACGATAGACAGCTGCCTCTGATTGAGAACCATACCCAGCCAAACAACAAAGAAATACAAAACATAGAAAATGAACATAGAATGCCCACCCAAATCACACCCTGACCAAACAAAAATAGAGACATAAAAAGCTATCTACGGTCAGGGTGTGACAATATACATTATATGCTGTTGGCTGTCGTATTAAAAAACGTGTTTGTCACGTGAAGAAAGACACTGGACATGATCGTATCCAACTAATAGTGCTCCTCTGGCACACACACACATGGCTGAGGCAGCAGGTGACATAGTGATGAAGAGAAGAAAAGCAGCCAGCCCGGCCTCAGCATGTCCATGGCCATACAGCATCATTATTTCTGGGTCTGTTTCCCTGGTTGAGGCTTTCCTGGAGGTTGAGAGCCAGCGATGCAACCACCACCATCAGAGTAAAAGACACATAACTAGGGTGTTCTGGCTAACACACTTCACCTTGTGTTAGGATCACAGTCACACACAGCCGTACACTCACACAGCTCACTCTCACAACATGATTAGCAGAGGTATGCCATGGTCATGGATACAAACTCTATATAGGACACCAAGTTATGCACCTTGGCCCAATCTGAAGCTAACTGATAGTGAGGTCTGTGGAGAGGGATAAAAAACACAATCTGTCCGGCCTGAGACAGTGAGGGAGTCACAGCTTGAGGGCTAATTAGCTAGTCGCTAAACGTTCCATCTGGCCACTACTCTGTGGTCAGGAGGTGGAAGGAGGGTCGAGAAGAAGGAGTGAGTAGAGGGGAGAAGTGGTGAGAATGGGGAGGGGTGAGAAGAGGGAGAGAAGAAGTGGTGAGGAGGGGGAGAAGAAGGGGTGAGGAAGGGGTGAGTAGGGGGAGAAGAAGGGGTGAGTAGGGGGAGAAGAAGGGGTGAGGAGGGGGAGAAGAAGGGGTGAGTAGGGGGAGAAGAAGGGGTGAGTAGGGGGAGAAGAAGGGGTGAGGAGGGTTGAGAAGAAGGGATGAGAAGGGGGGAAAAGAAAGGCTGAGGAGGGGGAGAAGAATGGGGAGGAGGGGGAGAAGCCATGAAGAGATGATTCATCCTCAAGACTGACTAACACTTTGACAGAGTGACGAAGTTGTCCGTGCGTCTGTCCCCTCTCGCCTCCCAGTCTGTCCTGAATAGGATGTGACAAATTTCTTGCCAGGCGGCGTATTGATGGGCAAAGAGGTGAACAAGGTGACTTCAGCAACATCTGGCGGTGACGGTGTCTTTGCAGTCACGTCAGCCGGACAGAGCAGTGAGTGTGCTAGCCAAGGAAATCAGGCTCTCTGTTCAATCAGTTCAACAAATTGTACTTATAAAGCCCTTTTCACAACATTTGTCACAAACTGCAACCCTGACATCAGCATAGTCATAGAGGCATACAGCAGGGACTTGAAGGTCATTCTAATAGAACCCACCCCTAGTGCTTTGGGGGAGCAGGTCTGAGAGATACACAGAACCCACAGAGGGTCAGAGGTCACATATCATTGGTGCAGAGGGGCATAACGTAATATTAATTATTCAATGACTATTCTCAGTATGTTACCATAAACCACCTGGACGATATGATGTATTCTACCTGGCTGGCAGGAAAATTGTTTCTAAAGGCTCTGTCCTCAACCTGTAGCTTAACCTATAGGTCAACAGATCTGATAGCATGGGTGTCAGGGGAGAGACATTATGACCCTGGTACATCAGGTTTCCACCTGTCAGTCCTGCAAAGGAGAAAGCAGGCAGGGTCATGTTCTCGTTCCCTCTATTCCCCTTCATCGCTTATTCTCTCTTTCTCTCTCCCTTTCTCTCTTTTTCTCTTTGCCCTTCCCATCCAGAAGCAGCTCAGTGGCACGAGAGAGATTAAAAACCTAGCTGAGCCCCAAGCCAGACTCACCAGACTCACTAGCTATAAACCCCAGCTCAGCCGCAGGGCAGACTCACTAGCCTGGCTAAAGTGGATTTGGGAAGATAATTAGAAACCCTAATCCCCTATTGTCACCGTTCCATAGCACACTGCACACAAAGGAAAGACAATATCTTTATTTGGAACAGAAAAAATGTAGGATTTACCACATTTAAATGGAATAATGACTGCTGTGTGTTGCATTTTTTTTTTCTCTGAATAAAAGGGAGCATTTTTTTTTTTTGGACTAGTCATTTTTCAACAACAGACGTATTTATATATTTGTATTAAAGCTCTCAGTTGGTACCAAAGCTCTGCAGATAATATCAAATATATTTGCTGGACATACAGAACCTATATCTCCTGATCCATCTCTGTTTAAAATCTCTTAATTGTAAAGTCTTCATATTTGGGGACCCTATTAGATGTTTTTTTATTCAATTCAGTCTGGTATGAGAATGGTATGTGAGTCACTGTACAGATAAAGTTTAGGCTTGGTGTTTTTACTTCACAGTAATGCTGTTTTGTAAATTTAGTCAACTGTAATGCATCCCTTTATTATATTCACCACAAAATGGAGGATGCAGATGATTTGGATGATGATGTTTTGGAGCTACCCCTCCCCAGCAAGCGCCCCCCTGCCGGTCAAGGTCTTCACCCCCCCAATGCTATGTCAATTACCCGTCTGATGGTTCTACATCCACCACTCAACAAAGACTAAACTCCTCTTCAACCACCCCCACTGCAGGCCCTGGGACCACTCTTCTCTCTGCAAGTTCATGTGGAGGTGCAGGGGCAGGGAGGAGATCTAGGCCTCAATAGAGAACAGGGTTAAACCCAAACGACCTGAAAGCCCACAGTTGGTCAGTGATGAAACATACACCACCTTACAGCTGTTTCAGCTCTACTTTACCACCTCTGTACTGGGGACACTAATTCGTAATACCAGCAAGTATGGGGACAAGAAGCAGCAGGGGGGAGAGAAGATGTCTCAGAAACTTGTCACCATGGGTGACATGCTCAGCTACATTTCCTTGGTGATTTACATGGGACTGGTAAAGGTATCAAGACTAGTTGACAACTGGAGCAAGTCCCCACTCTATCGGTTTGAGTTCCCCACCTCCATCATGAGTGAAAACCGATTCTTGGCCATCAACCATACTCTTCATGAGTGACAACGTAGATGGCGCCGGAAGAAATGGCAGCCATTTTACGGGCGCCCAACTAATTGTGCTATTATGTGTTTTTTGTTGTTGCCATATTTGTAACATTCAACAGGCAGTACGCACAGGATGTACTTCAGACACCCGACAAGGCCAATATCCCCGTCATTGGCAGGAGAAAGAGACGAAGGTACAGAGGACACAGGGCGGGGTCAATTGTAAGGCTCCGCTGACAGTGATTGGGAAATAAGCCTTTACCATCAAAATTACTTGCCAACGTACAATCATTGGACAATAAATTAGACGAGGTACGATCGCGAATATCCTACCAACGGGACATCCAAAACCGTAATATCTTATGTTTCACCAAATCGTGGCTGAATGACGACATAGATAACATTCAGCTGGCGGGATATATGCTGCACAGGCTAGATAGAACAGCACACTCCAGTAAGAAGGGGGGCTGTCTGTGTATATTTGTAAACAGCTGGTGCACGAAATCTAAGGAAGCATCTCGATTTTGCTCACTTGAAGTCGAGTATCTCATGATAAGCTGTAGACCACACTATTTGCCAAAAGAGTTTTCATCTATGTTTTTCGTGGCTGTTTATTTACCACAACAGACGGATGCTGGCACTAAGACCACACTCAGTCAGCTGTAAAAGGAAATGCAAACAGGAAAACGCCCACCCAGAGGCGGCACTCCTAGTGGCCGGGGACTTTAATGCAGGAAAAATTATATCAGTCTTACCTAATTTCTATCAGCATGTTAAATGTGCAACCAGAGGGAAAAAAACTCGAGACCACCTTTACACCACACACAGAGATGCATACAAAGTTCTCCCCCCCGCCTCCCCCTCGATTTGGCAAATCTGACCATAATTCTATCCTCCTGATTCCTGCTTACAAGCTAGAACTAAAGCAGGAAGCACCAGTGACTCGGTCAAAAAAGAAAGTGGTCAGATGACGCAGATGCTAAGCTACAGGACTGTTTTGCTAGCACAGACTGGAATATGTTCCGGAATTCCTCCGATGGCATTGAGGAGTACACCACTACAGTCACTGGCTTCATCAATAAGTACATCGATAAAATCGTCCCCACAGTGACTGTACTTACATACCCCAACCAGAAACCATGGATTACAGGCAACATCCTCACTGAGCTAAAGAGTAGAGCTGCCGTTTTCAAAGAGCAGGACTCTAACCTGGACGCTTATAAGAAATCCCGCTACGCCCTCAGACGAACCATCAAACAGGCAAAGAGCCAATCCAGGACAAAGATTGAATCGTACTACACAGGCTCCGATGCTCGTCGGATGTGGCAGGGCCTGCAAACTATTACAGACTACAAAGAGAAGCACAGTTGGGAGCTGCCCAGTGACACGAGCCTACCAGATGAGCTAAATCCCTTCTATGCTCGCTTCGAGGCAAGCAACACTGAGGCATGCATGAGAGCATAAACTGATCTGGACGACTGTGACCACGTTCTCCATAGCCGACGTGAGTAAGACCTTTAAACAGGTCAATATTCACAAGGCCGCTGGGCCAGACGGATTACCAGGACGGGTGCTCCGGGCATGTGCTCACCAACTGGCAGGTGTCTTCACTGACATTTTCAACATGTTGGTATTACAGACTCAATCGGGGACATGTTTCAAGCAGACCACCATAGTCCCTGAACCCAAGAACACTAAGGTAACCTGACTAAATGACTGCCGACCCGTAGCACTCATGTCCATAGCCATGAAGTGCTTTGAAAGGCTGGTCATGGCTCACATTAACACTATCATCCCAGAAACCCTAGACCCACCCAAACAGATCCACAGATGATGCAATCTCTATATCACTCCACACCGCCATTTCCCACCTCGACAAAAGGAACACCTACGTGAGAATGCTATTCATTGACTACAGCTCAGCATTCAACACCATTGTGCCCTCAAAACTCATCCCCAAGCCAAGGACCCTGGGACTAAACACCTCCCTCTGCAACTGGATCCTGGACTTCCTGACGGGCCACCCTCAGGTGGAAAGGGTAGGTAACAACACATCCTCAACACTGGAGCCCCTCAGGGGTGCGTGCTCAGTCCCCTCCTGTACTGGCCATGCAGTCGTTCACCCACGACTGCATGGCCAGGCGCGACTCCAACACCATCAAGTTGGCAGACGATGAGACAGCCTATAAGGAGGAGGTCAGAGACCTGGCCGGGTGGTGCCAGAATAACAGCCTCTCCCTCAACGTAATCAAGACAAAAGAGATGATTGTGGACTACAGGAACAGGAGGACTGAGCATGCCCCCATTCTCATCGATGGGGCTGTAGTGGAACAGGTTGAGAGCTTCTTACGGCTGAGATCCCGTTAACGGGATCGATATGACAACAGCCAGTGAAAGTGCAGGGCGCCAAATTCAAATCAACAGAAATCTCATAATTAAAATTCCTCAGACATACAAGTATTTTACACCATTTTAAAGATACACTTCCTGTTAATCCCACCACAGTGTCCGATTTCAAATATGCTTTTCGGCTAAAGCAACACAAACGATTATGTTAGGTCAGAGCCAAGTGTCGTGTCTTTGGTTCTGCCGGATTAATTGCTATGACATACTATTCTATAAAATAATTTCTCCGTAATTAATATTACCTGATTGAACTAATCATGTAAATGTAATTAACTAGAGAGGGACACCACGGAAGAATATTTATAGAGCTGTTATCTTCCGAATAAACTCTTAAAGATTTAGTAATATTTTACGTCAATAGCAGTCAACATTAATCGTCATCTTACTTCAGTCTCATATTCTGAAAGTTGTAAATTCTTGGTTATCTGCAAGAATCCTGGCTAACAAGTTGAATCAGCAATACAAAATTGGGTTTAATTATTTATTTACTAAATACCTAACTAATCACACAGAATCACACATACACAATTAAATCATAACTTGATTACAAACTCGTCATAAAGGAAAACATCCCGACCGGGCGGAACAGATATGACAGCTTGTTACACAAAGGAAAGGGGGCTGGATTTTAGTGAAAGAGCGGGAGACTGGAACAGAGGCGAAGCTGTGCTATCGTAAATACAGTATCTTATGCATTCTAAATTACCGCCCATTTGGAAAAGGAAAATGCAATAAATATTTACTCTGAGCTGCGCTTCAGTAGGTTGGTGGTAGATGGAAGACCGGGTTGCCAAACCGAGTCCTCTGTCCTTTGAAGAATGTCTCTGGTGGTCACTGTCGTAGTAACGTCGTTGTGTAGTAGACGGGATACTCTGACTGTCCTTCCTAACCTGCGTTTGTAGCAGCTGTTGCTAACTCAACGGCTAGTAGGTATCACTTCTGTAGTGAATACGAGTTCAAAGTTCATACCATTCACAACCAAAGTTCATGCTGATGTTGGCTTCGTTCTGTAGTTATCTGAACCATTCTGACATCGGATCGTCATCCTAATGTACCCGGAACAGAAAGTTATATTTTTGTCAATGGCTTTATATAGTGGAGGGAGAGGGATGTGGCTGAAAAGTTTGTAACCCATGTCTCTTCACAGGGGGGCCACTGGTTGAGCAGAGGCCCAAACTTATGAAAACCCAAATCTCTCATTTGGAAGCTAAAATTAAATTTAATCTCTTCACAAATAATTTCATATTCAAGCATTTGAATTAAACAACAATTCCATGTGAATCCGATACCTCTGATGTTTAGACTTTCCACAGTAGAGTTTATGTCATTCTATCATTGATGAGAATGTGTCAGAGGGCAACCGAACTGACATAATATACCTTAAGTACCACCGCATATGTTCAGTTGGTCGGATTACCAGAATATAGTTCATTTCCCCCCAACTTCTGATGTTCCCAGAATCTCTATGTTAACCAAGGGGTTTTCTTATGTCACATCAGTAGGGAAGAGGAACGGGGGAGGGGGGAAAGAGGTATTTATGACTGTCATAAACCTACCCCCAGGCCAACGTCATGACACAAGTCACAGAAAAACACAGCCATTTTTCCAGCCAAAGAGAGGAATCACAAACATCAGAAATAGAGATAGAATTAATCACTAACCTATGATGATCTTCATCAGATGACACTCATAGGACTTCACGTTACACAATACATGTATGTTTTGTTTGATAAAGTTCATATTTATATCCAAAAATCTTAGTTTACATTGGTGCGTTATGTTCAGTAATGTTTTGCAGAGAGCCACATCAATTTACAGAAATACTCATAATAAACATTGATAAAAGATACAAGTATTAAACATGGAACTTTAGATAAACTTCTCCTTAATGCAACCGCTGTGTCAGATTTCAAAAAAACTTTACGGAAAAAGCACACCATGATATAATCTGAGTACAGCGCTCAGAGCCCAAATAAGCCATAAAGATATCCGCCATTTTTTGGAGTCAACAGAAGTCAGAAATAGCATTATAAATATTCACTTACCTTTGATGATCTTCATCAGAATGCACTCCCAGAAATCCCAGTTTCTGGGAGTGCATTCTGATGAAGATCATAAATGTTTGTTTTGTTCGATATAGTCCATCATTTATGTCCAAATACCTTGTTTCAACCGGAGAATTCCTTTGTCTTCAGAAATGCGATGGAAAGCAGGTCGCTCTCACGTGAGCGCTCATGTTCAGCTCGTGCCAGACACCTGACTCAAAGAGCTCTCCTTCCCTCATTCTTCACAGTAGAAGCATCAAACAAGGTTTTAAAGACTGTTGACATCTAGTGGAAGCCTTAGGAAGTGCAAAATGACCAATATCCCACTGTATATTGGATAGGCAAACCTACAAACCTCAAATTTCCCACTTCCTGGTTGGATTCTTTCTCAGGTTTTTGCCTGCCATATGAGTTCTGTTATACTCACAGACATCATTCAAACAGTTTTAGAAATGTCAGAGTGTTTTCTATCCAAATATAATAATACTATGCATATCTTAGCCTCTGAGCCTGAGTAGCAGGCAGTTTACTCTGGGCACCTTTTCATCCAAGCTACTCAATACTGCCACCCAGCCATAAGAAGTTAAGTTCCTTGGTGTCCACATCACCAACAAACTAGAATGGTCCAAACACACCAAGACAGTTGTGAAGTGGGCACAGTCGTGAATAGGGACAAAGCCTATTCTCCCTCAGGAAACTAAAAAGATTTGGCATGGGTCCTCAGATCCTCAAAAGGTTCTACAGCTGCAACCCGACTAACTGGTGCACCTGCACACTGACTCTGTACCGGTACCACCTGTATATAGCCTCGCTAATGTCATGTTGTATTCGGCGCACCCGACAAATAAACTTTGATTTGATTTGACCCACAAAAAAATCAGGAGAATGACCAAAAGAAGGGTATGCTTGTCTTGTAAGAGTCAAGCCCCTTTATCATGACATGGTGGAGACATGAAAAACTTACTTCCAGCCTGCTTAAAATCTATTTATAGATGAGCGCATGGTTGACTCAAAGGCTCGAATTGGCTTGAAGCAATGTATGAAAAATAAGCCGACGAAATGGGGCTACAAGCTCGTCATGCTAGCCAATTCAGCCTCTGCCAAAACGTTGAACTTTTTCATCTATGAAGGCAAGGCGATCACACCCACTGGTAAGGGCCTTAGTTATGACTGTCATTCAGCTGATGGACTTCCCCTTACTTGGCAGTGGGTACAAGCTCTTTGTGGACAATTTTTATACCAGTCTCATGCTTTTCATAGAACTCTTGAAAAAGAAAAGTGGCCTGTGGCACAATTTGTCCTAACAGAACCGGTTTGCCCAAGACTTGACAAAGACAGAGGAGACGGGGACCATACGTTGGAAGTAACCATGCTCACCATACAGCAAAAGGCATTCAATAACGACCATGTCTCAAGGAGGGTGAAAAATGCCAATGGGGCATGGGTGAGGAAGAATGTCCCTGTTTCTTTGAAGGACTACAAAGGGGGGTGTCGACCTATCTAACGCTTTGATAGGCTACTACCAGGTCCTCCACACGACCAGGAAGTGGTATAAGACTTTTTTTAACCACTTTGTGGACATTGCTACAGTAAATGCTTTCATTCTCCACAAGCAGAGGGCCAAAGCAAAAGGTCAAACCACTCTCTCCCAGTTAGCCTTCCGAGAGCAGCTGGTGTTGGAAATGGCTGAATTGGGGAGCCAAAGCAGCATCACAACCATCACAAGGCCCCCCACTCAAGGTGAGTGCCACTATTCAACATGCATGCCAAAAGAGAAAAGGAAGAACTGCAAGCATTGCACAAAACACAAGGGGGGGTGAAATGCCAGATCTTCTGTCTTAAATGCCAGTTTGCTTTTCGTTTCCTGGTCAGAGAGATTGACTGCTTCAAAGACTATCACTGCATGCACAAGCTATGGTGAAAGTGAAATCCAATCATCTACACCTGGGATGTAAAACGAACACGAATGCCATTTGTAATTAGTTAAGCTTATTTCAATTTTTGCACCTTTTTTAGCGAAAAACACGTGTGTAACCAAGTTTGTGTTTGATAAGACGTTTTATAGATTTTTTCTTAATGTAGATCTGTTGTTTTTGAAAACAGTTCATTTGTATGTGGGACCAATATATTGGGTATGCCTAGGCTAAATGTTCAGTCACTTTGGAGAGGTTGAAAAAACACTTATTTTGGAGAGAGGTTGGAGAGAATTTGTTTTTATAGTGAACAATCATTTTTAGGCACATCCAGTGTGCAAAAACAGTGCAATTACCACATGTTGACGCTTTGGTGAGGTTAAAAGGACACTGGATACCCCATAACACCACCACAATGTTTGAGTGAGGTTGATACGGTAGAAATTGTGTTTTTATACTGAACAAATAACATTTTAGGGATTGCAAATATGTAATAGCACTAGAATTATCTAATTTACAGACATATGCCATTTCTAACGGCTGTCATCCTCTTCTTCCTCTGAAGAGGTGTAGCAAGGATCGGACCAATACGCAGCGTGGTAGGTGTCCATGTTTTAATATGGAAAACTGAACATGAACACAAATACAAAAACAATAAACGTGAACAAACCGAAACAGTCCCGTGTGGCACAAACACTGACACAGGAAACAATCACCCACAAAATACCCAAAGAACATGGCTGCCTAAATATGGTTCCCAATCAGAGACAACGATAAACACCTGCCTCTAATTGAGAACCAATCTAGGCAACCATAGACTTACATAAACACCTAGAATGAACACAACCCCATAAATCTACAAAAAAAACCTAGACAGTACAAACACCCTAGACGAGACAAAAACACACAAACCACCCTCGTCACACCCTGACCTAACCAAAATAATAAAGAGAACGAACTAAGGCCAGGGCGTGACAATGTTAGGACTATCAATCCCATTTTTTTCTGATATTGTTCACATGTTGTGGAAGCCATCCGATGTGTTTCCAGCTCTGGACATCAATAATTCACTTCTAGCTTGTCAATTAAAGATTACTTTCAAAATTTAAAAAAATGAAAACGTATTTTGTGTGTGCTTGATCTTGTGTATTCTGAACTATGTAACTCCTATCTTCTGATAATTTCTTTGTAATCTCCCAGATGTCTCCTTTCCAAATATACCAAGTTTTGGCATGTCAGAATCATGTAATTACACATGAAAAGCAGTTACTTTTGGGTATGTCTATTTAGTCGGAAATCAACATTTTTCATTACATCTAAGAGGTTATTAGGCATGGTCATGCGTTCCATCTCCTCCAGGGTCTACAGGCTTTACATTCAGTCCTCAATGGGTCCCGTCTACAGCTTGAATCCCTCCCTCCCTCCCTCCCTCATGCCTATGCCTAGTCATCTATAGTTGGTCCTATCTATAGCTGTGATTAGCATTGTGTCTTTCAGACAAACACACCAGCCCCCATGAGAGGATGAAAGGAGGCAGCACCAGTAATCCTAGATCATCCAGCCCTGATTGAGAACAGAGGGAACGTTACACGCACGCACGCACGCACGCACGCACGCACGCACGCACGCACGCACGCACGCACGCACGCACGCACGCACGCACGCACGCACACACACACACACACACACACACACACACTCCCCTCCTGTTTAGCTGCCAAGCACATGAATGCCAGTCACGCGTGTGGAATGATCAGGGCCGGTGGACATCCTCATAACCACCCCTTGGTTAAAACCATGTAAATAAAAACAGGGTTACTCTGCTGTCAAGCCTGCGAGGGGTGTGTGTGAATGCGAAGGTAGGGGGGCAGCATTAGAGTCATGCACAGGAAGCTACAACAAGATCGTTTGGTTTTAATGTCTCCTCCCTCAGGTCTGAATGATAACAGGCACATTAAAACGACAGGCAGGATTTCAATACTGACGACAGTCCAGACACGCACATGTGCACACCTCTTCAGGATGAGGACTTTACATTGATACTAGTATGACTCAGAGAGTTGATCATGACATGGTGGAGACATGCAAAACTTACTTCCAGCCAGCCTGATCCTCTATAGCTTGGTCCTAGTCTTGAGTTCTCTCAGGCAAGCTAAACTCTGAATCTAGCCCAATAATTTTTTTATCTGTCCCTCATTGCCTTCTTCCCTCCATCCTTCCTTCCATCCATCCATCCTTCCCTAATTCCCTCCTTCTCCTCGATCCCTCCTCCCTTCCATGCATCCTTCCCTCATTCCCTTCATTTCCTCCATCCCTCCTCCCATCCATCACTCCATACCCCTGGCCTGTGTGGTTGAGAGGAGACTAGAGACTCAAAGGGAAGTAGCAGTGGTCAGCAGAAGTAGTCCAGAGGGACTCAGAGGGCAGTAGCAGTGTGTCTCCAGCAGCGGCCTGGATCGATGAGGACAAACACAACACTAATGAGCTACTGATCCTGAAAAATCTGGTCACACACACACAGATGCACACTACTGCAAGAGAACTGATATGTACCGAGACCCGTATAAGCGTTAATGGAAATGAGGTGAGGGAAATGTATTGACAGCCATGTTGTCTTTCTGACTGATTATGAAGGAGATAATTCAGACACGCTGGGGAGACAGAGAGAATACAGTTTGGTGTGGACAAGAACTGGAAGGATCCTGCCTCTATAAATACACACAGAAGAGAAGGCATCCCAACATACACGCAGCAGCTCCTGTGGGACATAACTTAGCCCACAGAGAGAGGAGGACTCTGAGGTGGTCCTAGGGAGAATTTACCAGCTAGAGATCAGAGAGAGGAGAGACTAGAGGACGCCACGTGACCAGATGAGAACAGAGAAGTGTCATGAGGGAGGGAGGAACTCAAAGCCAAATAACCCTCCTCTTCCTTTACTCAGGGGAGAACAAAGCCACACATTACATCAGGTGAAACAGAATGTAGGACTAGGTGGAACAACCAGTTTGTTGCTCCAGTATCTATGGGAATGAACTCATGGTGCAATGATGCAATCAAGATGCCCTCGATGGTGCAGCTGTAAAACCTTTTGAGGATCTGAGGACCCATGACAAATCTTTTCAGTCTCCTGAGGGTGGAATAGGTTTTGTCGTGCCCTCTTCACAACTGTCTGGTGTGCTTGGACCATGTTAGTTTGTTGGTGATGTGGATGCAAAGGAACTTGAAGCTCTCAACCTGCTCCACTACAGCCCCGTCGATGAGAATGGGGGCGTGCTCAGTCCTCCTTTACCTGTTGTCCACAATCATCTCCTTTGTCTTGATCACGTTGAGGGAGAGGTTGCTGTCCTTGCACCACATGGTCAGGTCTCTGACCTCCTCCCTATAGGCTGTCTCGTCGTTGTCAGTGATCAGGCCTACCACTGTTGTGTCATCAGCAAACTTAATGATGGTGATGGAGTCATGCCTGGCCATGCAGTCATGAGTGAACAGGGAGTACAGGAGGGGACTGAGCACGCACCCCTGAGGGGCCCCCGTGTTGAGGATCAGCATGGCGAATGTGTTGTTACCTACCCTTACCACCTGGGGGCGGACGTCAGGAAGTCCAGGATCCAGTTGCAGAGGGAGGTGTTTAGTCCCAAGGTCCTCAGCTTAGTAATGAGCTTTGAGGGCACTATGGTGTTGAACACTGAACTGTAGTCAATTAATAGCATTCTCATATAGGTGTTCCTTTTGTCCAGGTGTGAAAGGGCAGTGTGGAGTGCAATAGAGATTGCATCATCTGTTGGTGCGGTATGCAAATTGGAGTGGGTCTAGGGTTTCTGTGAAATTATCATTATGACAATATCTTTAATTAAATAATTCAAAAACCTTTATTAATGCAATGGCAGACAGAAGTTGACAATCAGGAACATAGCACGCATGATTCCGAGTAAGTTCTGTAAAAAATAAAAGGTCCCAAGTTGCTTTTATTAAACCGAAGTCCAGCCTTTAGTGATGTCACTGCCTACGTCATTACCTTTTACTCCTGAGAGCAAAACCATGCCTACCAAGCTATATAAACAAGGCTTTTAGTGTGTTATCAAAAAGCTTAGCAGTAAATGTCCAAGTTGATTTATAGTGGAATGTCTGAGTAGTCTTATCTCCTACACTCCCCTGCAGAGAGAGAGAGAGAGAGAGAGAGAGAGAGAGAGAGAGAGAGAGAGAGAGAGAGAGAGAGAGAGAGAGAGAGAGAGAGAGAGAGAGAGAGAGAGAGAGAGAGAGAGAGAGAGAACCAGAAAACAACTGTGGAACAATATTAAAACCTCATAATGTATATATATTGTTCATCTGTAGTCTAGGACCCTATAAATGTAGAGAGGGAGGGGTCTTATAACTCCTCCCCTTCTATTAATACAACATAAGCATAATCAATTATTCTAATACATCAATAATTTGGTATAGCCCCAATCATGACCCCTAGGTGAACTTCTAACAGGATAATGGTGTTGATGTGAGCCATGACCAGCCTTTTAAAGCATTTCATGGCTACAGATGTGAGTGCTATGGGTCGGTAGTCATTTAGGCAGGTTACCTTAGTATTCTTGGGCACAGGGACGATGGTGGTCTACTTGAAACATGTTGGTATTACAGACTCAGACAGGGATAGGTTGAAAATGTCAGAAAGCGTGCTCGGAGTACACGTCCTGGTAATCCGTCTGGCCCTGCGGCCTTGTTAATGTTGACCTGTTTAAAGGTCTTACTCACATTGGCTGCGGAGAGCGTGATCATACAGTCGTCCAGAACAGCTGATGTTCTCATGCATGTTTCAGTGTTACTTGCTTCAAACCGAGCATAGAAGTTATTTAGCTCGTCTGGTAGGCTTGTGTCACTGGGCAGCTCTCAGCTGTGCTTTCCTTTGTAGTCTGTAATAGATTGCAAGCCCTGCCACATCTGACGAGCGTCAGAGCCGGTGTAGTACGATTCAATCTTAGTCCTGTATTGGTGCTTTGCCTGTTTGATGGTTCATCTGAGTGCACAGCGGGATTTCTTATAAGCGCCCGGGTTAGAGTCCCGCTCCTTGAAGGTGGCAGCTCTACCCTTTATCTCAGTGCAAATGTTGCCTGTAATCCATGGCTTCTGGTTGGGGTATGTACGTACAGTCATGGTGGCGACGACGTCCTCAATACACTTATTGATAAAGCCAGTGACTGATGTGGTGTACACCTCAATGCCATTGGAAGAATCCCGGAACATATTCCAGTCTGTGCTAGCAAAACAATCATGTAGTTTAGCATCTACTTCATCTGACCACTTTTTTTTATAGACCGAGTCACTGATGCTTCCTGCTTTAATTTTAGCTTGTAAGAAGGAATCAGGGACATAGAGTAATGGTCAGATTTGCCAAATGGAGGGCGAGGGAGAACTTTGCATGCGTCTCTGTGTGTGGAGTAAAGGTGGTCTATAATTTTTTTCCTTCTGGTTGCACATTTAACATGCTGATAGAAATTATTAAAAGGGATTTAAGTTTCCCTGCATTAAAGTACCCGGCCACTAGGAGCGCCACCTCTGGATGAGCGTTTTCCTGTTTGCTTATGGCGGAATACAGCTCATTGAGTGCAGTTTTAGTGCCAGCCTCGGTTTGTGGTGATATGTAGACCTCTTCGAAAAATACAGATGAAAACTTCCTAGGTAGATAGAGTTTTTCATGATAAGCTGTAGACCACACTATCTCAGGCGAGCAAAACCTTCCTTAGATATCGTGCACCAGCTATTGTTACCAAATATGCATAGCTCCCCCCCATGTCTTACCAGAGGCTGATGTTCTGTCCTGACGTTAGTGTATAATCCGCCTGCTGTATGTTCTTAATGTCGCCACGACTCGGTGAAGCATAAGATATTACAGTTTTTAATGTCCCATTGGTAGGATATACTTGCTTTCAGTTCATCCCATTTATTTTCCATCGATTGAACGTTAGCTAGCAAAACGGAAGGCAAGGGCAGATTAGCCACTCGTCGCCTGATCCTCACAAGGCATCCTGATCTCTTTCTGCGAAACCTACATTTCCTTTTCCAGCAAATCACGGGGATCTGGTCGGGTGTCCGTAGTGTATCCCTCGTGTCCGACTCATTGAAGAAGAACTCCTCGTCCAATTTGAGGTGAGTAATCCCAGTTCTGATGTCCAGGAGCTCTTTTCGGTCATAACAGACGGTAGCAGCAACATTATGTACAAAACAAGTTACGAACAACGCGAAAAGTTACGAACAAACAAAATAGCATGGTTGGTTAAGAGCCGATAAGACAGCAGGCCTACCCTCCGGCGCCATCTTGTTAATATTGATAGCTATACTGAACACCTACTCATTCCAGGGTTTTTATTTATTTCGACCATTTTCTACATTGTAGAATAATAGTGAAGACATCTAAACTATGAAATAACACATATGGAATCATGTAGTAACCAAAAGTGTTAAACAAATCAAAATATATTTTATATTTGAGTTTCTTCAAATAGCCACCCTTTGTCTTGACTACAGCTTTCCACACTCTTGGCATTCTCTCAACCAGCTTCACCTGGAATGTTTTTCCAATAGTCTTGAAGGAGTTCCCACATGCTGAGCACTTGTTGGCTGCTTTTCCTTCACTCAAAACAAACACTTGTTTTGATTACTACCACATTCCATATGTGTTATTTCATAGTCTTGACATCTTCACTATTATTCTACAATGTAGAAAATAGGCAAATTAAAGTAAAATCCTTGCATGAGTACTGTAGGTGTTCTAAAACTTTTGACCGGTAGTTGAACTGTGCTTGATTTAGTTTGACCGGAAAAATGTAAACAGTGCAATAGTATCAAGAGGACAGGTCTGGGTTGGTTACATGGACGACTGCTCCATTTCAACTCCTCCCCAGCTACAGGTTGTGTCCCAAATGGCACCATATTCCCTATATGGGCCCTTGTCAAAAGTAGTGCAATACATAGGGAATAGGATGCCATTTAGGATGCAGTTACAGTGGTGAGAGAGCAAGCACAGAGAAGATCAATTACAGAGGTGAATAGGCTAGCTATCTGTCCGCTGGTTCTCTTCAAGGTCACGCTCCAGGCAGGCTAAAGAAACACTACAGAGTCTGAAGACCATCCATGATATCCTCTCATTCATCATCACTAACCCTGAAACGGAGATAAGACAGGATTGTGGACCAACCAAGCTACACACACACATGGACACACACACACACCTTCAGGTTTCTATTAAAAACAAACTCTCTGGAAGGTGTGCTACTTAGTTGACATCACTCTGCTGGAGATTTAGCGGAACCCATCCCAGAGTCAAACACACTCGCACCCCAAAGATGATTAGACGCAGAGATGCTGCAGCTGCTCTTTGTCTTGACACCTGGTCTGTGAGAATGAAGTGTAGCTCAACCCATGGGTAACACACAGACTCTCCCATTGCTGTTTCTTATAGGGAGACAGAAGACAGAGGCAGGCAAGGGGCCAGGAGAGAACTACACACACACACACTCACAAACACACAATCGCACACTGAGGCAGGAATGGCCAGGAAAGAGAACAGCCTGCACTCTCTCTACTGACAGCTCAGAGAAGTCCTCACTGTGATTCACAACCACACACACACACAAATAGCCTCTTAAAAAGTCTAACGGTCGCCTCAACTTCACACCAACTGAATGAAGGGCCCAAACAAGTGACAAATCAAAACGGATGGCTCCTGCTAAATCATATGCTGACAAATGACTTCTATCTTACTGAGATCTAATGGTTTCTGAAACAGGCCGCTGCCTTGAGACGTTTGACAGATCCCTACACTAACGAGAAAAGTAAAGTATTCTGTCTTACACAGGGGTGGCTTCATTGGACTTTAGCTAGGCTCCAGTCTCTTCCTCGTCTCTCTATCCCCTTTGGGGGCGTCTCTGCGACAAAGAAGGGACTGAAGCTTAGAAGACTGCAGCTGAAGACAGAGGCTCTCCTGTGTTCATAGAAAACAACAGCCTCTCTGTCCTAACACTGTCACAGACCCTCTCATCTCTCCATCTCACTTTCTCTCAGTCCCTCTTTCCTTTTGGATCTCCTTCTTTTTCAGTCTACTGCTCTTTGTTTTCCCTTTCTTTCTGTCTCTCTTTACCGGATTTCTCTTTTGACTCTCTCACATACAAACGTTTCTTACTTTCTAATAGAACCCCTCTCTCTTCCCCCTCCCTTTCACTCTCTATCTCTCTCATTCCTGTAGACTCTGATAATGAGAGATTGTACCGTCTTGCTTCCCTGCACTCGTCTCTGTTTGAGCGAGGTGCACCCTCATTCCAATATAAGTTAAATCCTCTAGTGAAGCCCCAGCCCTAGCCCCCCTCCCCCCACAGCTCCTCTCCCTGTTTACTCTAGCTCACTGGGCCGGAATAAATCCCGGAACCGACGGTCTCGCCTTAGAATGGACCCACACCCTGAAACCAAGCCCAGAACACTGCTGCACCATCCAACAGCAATGAACCCACTAGTCTACCTCAGGGAATGTGCAGCTACCCCTACACCCCTCTCACACACACTCACACACACCCTCACTACCCCGTCTGCCTTCACAAAGGATAACTTCATCTGCCTAACCGGTCTGAAAAGGCTGATTCCCCCTCTCCTCAACACAAGAATTTCACATGCCAGTGATTTTGTTTTTCATAGGGTTGAAGGCGATTGCTCAGAAAAGCATTTCTCAGAAGCATATTTGACATCTCAACATCATTATGGCGGGCTGTCAGAGTGTGAGACTGTCAAGGGAGTCTTCATATCTATTAATTAAAACCCTTTAACTGTTATCTTGAATAGTCTGAGGAGAGAACTCTGTATTTTACATGAAATTCATTCCACCCACCCACACCCCCACACACACAGTAACAATATTGTGCTAGTTCTACTTGTAAAAAATGAGGTAACTATTTACATCAGTTTTTTCAGTATTCCCTGTTAGGCTTAGTGACGTGTTTCACTTTGGAATACGTTGGGTATGGTTACCTTGATTGTTATTTTTGTGTGGTGTCCGTGGACTGAGCAGGTGTCTCGGGGCACAACCGTGGCTTGGGGGGAATCTGCCAGCGTGCTGGGTGGATTTTATCCTTGCCTTGCCCACCGCGAATCCGCACGAAGACTAGGGTTGAGTTATTGTAGGATTTGGGGAAGCTCCATATACAGTTGAAGTCGGAAGTTTACATACACCTTAGCCAAACACATTTAAACTCAGTTTTTCACAATTCCTTACATTTAATCCTAGTAAAAATTCCCTGTCTTCGTTCAGTTAGGATCACCACTTTATTTCAAGAATGTGAAATGTCAGAATAATAGTAGAGAGAATGATTTATTTCTGCTTTTATTTCTTTCATCACATTCTCAGTGGGACAGAAGTTTACATACACACCATATTAGTATTTGGTAGCGTTGCCTTTAAATTGTTTAACTTGGGTCTAACTTTTCGGGTAGCCTTCCACAAGCTTCCCACAATAAGTTAGGGGAATTTTGGCCCATTTCTCCTGACACAGCTGGTGTAACTGAGTCAGGTTTGTAGGCCTCCTTGCTAGCACACGCTTTTTCAGTTCTGCCCACAAATTTTCTATGGGATTGAGGTCAGGGCTTTGTGATGGCCACTCCAATACCTTGACTTTGTGGTCCTTAAGCCATTTTGCCATAACTTTGGAAGTATGCTTGGAATACCCATTTGTGACCAAGCTTTAACTTCCTGACTGATGTCTTGAGATGTTGCTTCAATATATCCACATCATACTCCTGCCTCATGATGCCATCTATTTTGTGAAGTGCACCGGTCCCACCTGCAGCAAAGCACCCACTTCCGCCTCTGTGGTTATGACTTTCCAGGGGTTGTGTGATCTGATTATGCTAGAGCAATTTAAGGACACAATCCCTGATTGTATAGCCACGTACATTAACGAACGAAAGTTGATGACTGTCTCTGAAGCTGCGGTTTTGGCAGACGAGTATGTTTTGACTCACAAAAGTGTCTTTGCAGAGCCCGTACTCGGAGTGAGTGGGTGCGTTCGGAGAGATTTGGGCCTCGCTCACCGAGATACTCTGGTTCGTGGGCAGAGTTTCATTCAACTATGGTTGAGTCTGCCTCCCATGGTAAAGCTGACTTTGGTCAAGAGTGTCACTACTGTCAGGGTTCAGGTCATTGGAAAAACGAATGTCCGGTTCTCAGAGCTAAGGGTAAGTTCAGTACTTGCACTTACGTTAAACCTAAGCCTACGGCGTTAGCAGCGCCTGTCGCATATCAGTTTACTCCTGACACACTGTCTCATGCCAGGGGCATGTGAAAGTCCATATTGACCCAGACTATTCCCTTTCATTACGGAGGGTTTTGTGTCAATGTTAGGAAGTAACGATCTAGTGCCAGTGAAGATCCTGAGCGACACAGGTGCCTCTGAGTCATTTGTGTTGGAGTCTGTGTTACCCTTCTCTGCTGAGACTGATTCGGGGAATAGTATTTTAGTTAGGGGAATAGGTTTGAACACTCTGTCAGTTCCATTGCATAAACTGATGTTGGATTGTGGACTGGTGAAAGGTGAGGTTGTTGTAGGGGTGTGTCCTTCATTGCCTATTGAGGGTATTGACGTTATCCTTGGGAATAACTTGGCTGGTGAGCGTGTGTGGCCTGTCGTGTTTCCATCTCTAGTGGTTTCCGCTAAGCCGTCATTTGTAGGGATTCCTGATGAGAGTGCGCAGAGTTTCCCAGAGGTGTTCTCTGCGTGTGAGGGATGTGTTCTATGAGCCGTGGTGACCTGGTCACTGCGCCGGCTAACGAGAATGGCACAAAGAAATCTGTCACTACTTTCCTTGTTATCCCGTTATCTGTACCCCGCTCCGATCTAATCAAGGAGCAATGGGCTGACCCCACATTAGAAGAGTTGCATGACCAAATTCTGCCTGTGGAACAGTTGGGAGATGTCACTCATGGCTATTTTCTCCAGGATGATGTCCTGATGAGAAAGTGAGTGTCTCATGGTAGTTGTTTTGTGGGGGAGGCTATTAGTCAGGTTGTTGTACCAGTTAAGCTTCGTGAGTTGGTGCTGACAACTTCCCACAACGATGTTGCTGGACATATGGGCGTGAGGAAAACCTAAAATCGCATATTAAGACATTTCATTTGGCCTAGGTTAAAAAGGGATGTTTCTGAGTTCATCAAAACCTGTCACACCTGTCAATTAACTGGTAAACCTAATCAAGCTATTAAGCAGGTACCACTGTTTCCTATTCCTGTACTCAGCCAACCTTTTGAGTATCTGATTATTGACTGTGTTGGTCCTCTGCCTCGCTCTAAAAAATAGTAGTAGTTACCTGTTCACTGTGATGTGTCAGACCACTAGGTTTCCTGCTGCCTATCCTCTCTGGTCTATCACGACTAAGTCTGTGCTAAAAGCTTTGACTCCGTTTCTAACAGTTTGGAATCCCTAAGGTCATTTAGAGTTACCAAGGATCTAATTTCACCTCTAATTTGTTTGGTCGGGATCTCCAACAGCTCCATATTGAACACAATTTGTCTAGCGCCTATCACGCGCAGAGTCAACGAGCGCTGGAACGTTTCCATCAAACACTTAAGTCTTTGTTGAGATCTTATTGTACGGAGATGGACAAAGATTAGGAGGAGGGGTTACCTTGGTTACTGTTAGCCGCTAGGGAGATTTCACAGGAGAGCACGGGTTTTGGTCCAAATGACCTTGTGTTTGGACATAGGGTGCGTGGACTTCTAGAAGTTCTCCAGGATGACTGGAAGTCTCCAGAGCCCGCTCAGTCCCTGTTATCTTATTGTGTGATTTCTGGCGACGTCTGTGCACTGCTGGTGAGATGGCTAAAGAGAAGCTATCATCTTCACAGGGGAGGATGAAGGGCATATTTGATCGGCGAGCTGAGCCTCGTCACTTTAGTCCAGGTGACCAGGTTCTTGCTCTGCTGCCAATTGTTGGTTCTCCTTTTCAAGCCAAGTTTCAAGGTCCATATACGGTTGTGCGCCAGAGCACTGAGCAAAACTATCTAGTTGCCACTCCAGAACGGAGAAAAGCACACCAACTGTGCCATGTAAATCTGTTAAAACCGTATTATTCACGTTCCTCTGAGGCCGAACAGTGGGAGTCTACAGAGGACGGTAAACCTGTTCTTTTGGCCGATACCGTTATTTCGCTGGGTTCTTCTTGTCATGCTAGGTCCGCACATGGGGAGGAAGATGTTCCTGGTCCTGACGATATTGCAGGGTAGATTGAAAAATTCAGAGACACTGGATGTTTTAGATAGCCTTCCCACTCATCTACCTGCTGATGGGCGAAATGAGATGGTCGGTCTGATTCTGAGATTTCTAGGTTGCTTCCTGTGCGCAAAGTCTGCTGAGGTCTGGGGAGGACGAGGTTGGCTGGGGAAAGTGGAAGTGTGAACCTGTAACCCTTCATGGATTTAAAAGGTATAGATGGTTCAATGTGGGACGCAGCCTGGGTTTTCTACTAGGATCCAGGGCAGTATTTTGTTTATGTGTGATTGGTATGGTATTCCGGGGTCCTTGTTGGTCACCGGTTTCATGGGAGGGTCGTCCATAAAACTAATATTATGCCCACTGGCATACTCTACCATGCAACACACTTTTTTAATGACGTTACCGGACAACTAAAATCACTGATACGTATCTAAGGCAGTATACAAAACACTTATAAGAATGTGCCGTGAATACCAACAAAAGCGCATTCCAATAAGCATGAACCCATCATAATGTAGGTTAATGCCCAGGTGTGTCCCATTTCTCTGACGACCCTCCCGGCTCCGCCCACCAACATCCTATTAAGGAAAACAAGAGCAAAGAGAAAGAATTCGGCAGACAGAGTGGGAGGGATGTCACAAGGTATTCTTATGTATAATGTAAACTCAGCAAAAAAGAAACTGACCTTTTTCAGGACCCTGTCTTTCAAAGATAATTCGTAAAAATCCAAATAACTTCACAGATCTTCATTATAAAGGGTTTAAACACTATTTCCCATATGGTTCAATGAACCATAAACAATTAATGAACATGCACCTGCGGAACGTTAAGACACTAACAGCTAACAGACGGTAGGCAATTAAGGTCACAGTTATGAAAACTTAGGACACTAAAGAGGCCTTTCTATTGACTCTGAAAAACACCAAAAGAAAGATGCCCAGGGTCCGTGCTCATCTGTGTGAACGTGCCTTAGGCATGCTGCAAGGAGGCATGAGGACTGCAGATGTGGCCAGGGCAATAAATTGCAATGTCCGTACTGTGAGACACCTAAGACAGCGCTACAGGGAGACAGGATGATCGTCCTTGCAGTGGCAGACCACGTTTAACAACACCTGCACAGGATCGGTACATCCGAACATCACACCTGCGGGGCAGGTACAGGATGGCAACAACAACTGCCCAAGTTACACCAGGAACGCACAATCCCTCCTTCAGTGCTCAGACTGTCCGCAATAGGCTGAGAGAGGCTGGACTGAGGGCTTGTAGGCCTGTTGTAAGGCAGGTCCTCACCAGACATCACCGGCAACAGCGTCGCCTACGGGCACAAACCCACCGTCGCTGGACCAGACAGGACTGGCAAAAACTGCTCTTCACTGACGATTCGCAGTTTTGTCTCACCAGGGGTGATGGTCGGATTCGCGTTTATCGTCGAAGGAATGAGCGTTACACCGAGGCCTGTACTCTGGAGCGGGATCGATTTGAAAGTGGAGGGTCCGTCATGGTCTGGGGCGGTGTGTCACAGCATCATCGGACTGAGCTTGTTGTCATTGTAGGCAATCTCAATGCTGTGCGTTACAGGGAAGACATCCTCCTCCCTCATGTGGTACCCTTCCTGTAGGCTCATCCTGACATGACCCTCCAGCATGACAATGCCACCAGCCATACTGCTTATTCCGTGCGTGATTTCCTGCAAGACAGGAATGTCAGTATTCTGCCATTGCCAGCGAAGAGCCCGGATCTCAATCCCATTTAGCACGCCTGGGACCTGTTGGATCGGAGGGTGAGGGCTAGGGCCATTCCCCCAGAAATGTCCGGGAATTTGCAGGTGCCTCGGTGGAAGAGTGGGGTAACATCTCACAGCAAGAACTGGCAAATCTGGTGCAGTCCATGAGGAGGAGATGCACTGCAGTACTTAATGCAGCTGGTGGCCACACCAGATATTGACTGTTACTTTGATTTTGAACCCCCCCCCCCCCTTTGTTCAGGGACACATCATTCCATTTCTGTTAGTCACATGTCTGTGGAACTTGTTCAGTTCATGTCTTAGTTGTTGAATCTTATGTTCATACAAATATTTACACACGTTAAGTTTGCTGAAAACAAACGTAGTTGACAGTGAGAGGACGTTTCTTTTTTTGCTGAGTTTACTTTAACTTTGGTGTTTCACAAACACTAATATAATAAGTCCAGCATTAACATTTTTGTTTAGTTTCAACTTAATTTCATTAATTTGAAAACTGTTATTATTCGTTCGATCTCTTTAATCATTTTGATTAGTTGCGTTCTGTGATCGTGTCTTATTGTTTAACATTGTTTTATGTTTTTGAATATTAGCCATTTTAACCCACAAACATAGGCATTGTTGAGCCCAGTGCTCAATCGACTAGCAGAAGCCTAAGTGGAGGTAAAGTTGCAAGCATTGTAGGATGCTGGCTTTGTCATTAAGTGTTGTGTGCATGACCATCTTGGTGGTGGGAATGGGTGGTCTCATCTTTGAACGTAATTTTGATATCCGTTCATCATGATCCATTGCAACGCATAGCACAACAAACTGCTTACTACTAATATAGAAAAATATTTTTCTTTCATCAAACATGCATAGAAAATTGTGTAAAAGTACCATAAAGTCTAAAAATGTGGAATTACCCATGAGTTGTTGCAACAACTTAACTTTCTTAAGTTGATAGAAAATATTATGAAAACACAATTTTCCTTGCTGTTTTTACTCCCAAATAATTGTTCAGATTTTGCTGTATATTAAATTGAACTAGCATTTTCAAATGTCATGCTTTTTTAACACTTAAAATGGTATTGAAATACTGAGTAAAAACAGAAACCTGAATTTTTATGTGAAAATAATTGATTTTTGGGGGGGTAATATTTGCTAAGCCCCTGAATAATTTTGTGCACATAAACACACACACATACACAGCTGCAGTCTAACACCTTCGGTGAGGTTTTCTCTGTAACACTGTTGACCAATTACACACTCAACTTTATTCATGCCCCCGGCTAGGTCAATCCACACACATTCTCTCTCAAACACACACACACTTCAAAGTTTCTTTGGTGTCTACCTTGCCTGCATCAATCCTCCTTTCAACCCCATTCCAGCAGTTATCCTAAGCCTTCTCTGTGTCTGATGCAGCTCCATCATGGATCCCTTGCCAGAGCCCCATGCAGTGCCCCAGCCCATCCCTGTACCCCAGAGCCAGCTGGAGGTCACTCATGACTCAGGGTTCCTCCACACTGGGAAAGCCCCAGCCTCAGAGGCCCAACAATCCCATCCCATTGCCACATGTACCCTTGCCAGAACGCCAGCCTCTATCTCAACCCCAGAGCCCTTAGTGTCTGCTGCCAGCCCAGCTTGAGCTGGAGGTCACTCCTGAGTCAGGGTCGTTCCACACTGTGAGAGCCCAGCAGTGCTATGTGATGGCGTTGTTTTACAGCACCAGGCTAGCACTGTGGTTCCACAGCTCTGATTAGGGTAGTGCACCATAGACTTTCACAGCACATTACTGGCCTTGTCAGCTTCACAGCACCAGACCATAGAGCAGCTCCACAGCTCCCACTAGGGGGATGATCTAGTCTGCAGTGTGGAGCCACATGGGAGCTGGATGCAGAAAACACACATGATGGCTATACTTTTAACTGTCACTGCTTAATGAAGCCTACTCTTTCTTAGTGAGGTGCTGTGGTAAGGTAACTGTAGTTCCTGGCTGTATTCTATTCTTTCTTAGTGAGGTGTTGTGGTAAGGTAACTGTAGTTCCTGGCTGTATTCTATTCTTTCTTAGTGAGGTGCTGTGGTAAGGTAACTGTAGTTCCTGGCTGTATTCTATTCTTTCTTAGTGAGGTGTTGTGGTAAGGTAACTTTAGTTCCTGGCTGTATTCTATTCTTTCTTAGTGAGGTGCTGTGGTAAGGTAACTGTAGTTCCTGGCTGTATTCTATTCTTTCTTAGTGAGGTGCTGTGGTAAGGTAACTGTAGTTCCTGGCTGTATTCTATTCTTTCTTAGTGAGGTGTTGTGGTAAGGTAACTGTAGTTCCTGGCTGTATTCTATTCTTTCTTAGTGAGGTGCTTTGGTAAGGTAACTGTAGTTCCTGGCTGTATTCTACTCTTTCTTAGTGAGGTGTTGTGGTAAGGTAACTGTAGTTCCTGGCTGTATTCTATTCTTTCTTAGTGAGGTGCTGTGGTAAGGTAACTGTAGTTCCTGGCTGTATTCTATTATTTCTTAGTGAGGTGCTGTGGTAAGGTAACTGTAGTTCCTGGCTGTATTCTATTCTTTCTTAGTGAGGTGCTGTGGTAAGGTAACTGTAGTTCCTGGCTGTATTCTATTCTTTCTTAGTGAGGTGCTGTGGTAAGGTAACTGTAGTTCCTGGCTGTATTCTATTCTTTCTTAGTGAGGTGCTCTGGTAAGGTAACTGTAGTTCCTGGCTGTATTCTATTCTTTCTTAGTGAGGTGCTGTGGTAAGGTAACTGTAGTTCCTGGCTGTATTCTATTCTTTCTTAGTGAGGTGCTGTGGTAAGGTAACTGTAGTTCCTGGCTGTATTCTATTCTTTCTTAGTGAGGTGCTGTGGTAAGGTAACTGTAGTTCCTGGCTGTATTCTATTCTTTCTTAGTGAGGTGCTGTGGTAAGGTAACTGTAGTTCCTGGCTGTATTCTATTCTTTCTTAGTGAGGTGTTGTGGTAAGGTAACTGTAGTTCCTGGCTGTATTCTATTCTTTCTTAGTGAGGTGCTTTGGTAAGGTAACTTTAATTCCTGGCTGTATTCTATTCTTTCTTAGTGAGGTGTTGTGGTGTGGTAACTTTAGTTCCTGGCTGTATTCTATTCTTTCTTAGTGAGGTGCTGTGGTAAGGTAACTGTAGTTCCTGGCTGTATTCTATTCTTTCTTAGTGAGGTGCTGTGGTAAGGTAACTTTAGTTCCTGGCTGTATTCTATTCTTTCTTAGTGAGGTGTTGTGGTAAGGTAACTGTAGTTCCTGGCTGTATTCTATTCTTTCTTAGTGAGGTGCTTTGGTAAGGTAACTGTAGTTCCTGGCTGTATTCTATTCTTTCTTAGTGAGGTGCTGTGGTAAGGTAACTTTAGTTCCTGGCTGTATTCTATTCTTTCTTAGTGAGGTGCTTTGGTAAGGTAACTGTAGTTCCTGGCTGTATTCTATTCTTTCTTAGTGAGGT
The DNA here is from genome assembly GCF_045679555.1 of Salvelinus alpinus. NCBI lineage: Eukaryota > Metazoa > Chordata > Actinopteri > Salmoniformes > Salmonidae > Salvelinus > Salvelinus alpinus. The sequence goes on from NC_092111.1 coordinate 20,240,795, forward strand.
GCTGTGGTAAGGTAACTTTAGTTCCTGGCTGTATTCTATTCTTTCTTAGTGAGGTGCTTTGGTAAGGTAACTGTAGTTCCTGGCTGTATTCTATTCTTTCTTAGTGAGGTGTTGTGGTAAGGTAACTGTAGTTCCTGGCTGTATTCTATTCTTTCTTAGTGAGGTGCTGTGGTAAGGTAACTGTAGTTCCTGGCTGTATTCTATTCTTTCTTAGTGAGGTGTTGTGGTAAGGTAACTGTAGTTCCTGGCTGTATTCTATTCTTTCTTAGTGAGGTGCTTTGGTAAGGTAACTGTAGTTCCTGGCTGTATTCTATTCTTTCTTAGTGAGGTGCTGTGGTAAGGTAACTGTAGTTCCTGGCTGTATTCTATTCTTTCTTAGTGAGGTGCTGTGGTAAGGTAACTGTAGTTCCTGGCTGTATTCTATTCTTTCTTAGTGAGGTGTTGTGGTAAGGTAACTGTAGTTCCTGGCTGTATTCTATTCTTTCTTAGTGAGGTGCTGTGGTAAGGTAACTGTAGTTCCTGGCTGTATTCTATTCTTTCTTAGTGAGGTGCTGTGGTAAGGTAACTGTAGTTCCTGGCTGTATTCTATTCTTTCTTAGTGAGGTGCTGTGGTAAGGTAACTGTAGTTCCTGGCTGTATTCTATTCTTTCTTAGTGAGGTGCTCTGGTAAGGTAACTGTAGTTCCTGGCTGTATTCTATTCTTTCTTAGTGAGGTGCTGTGGTAAGGTAACTTTAATTTCTGGCTGTATACTAGTCCTGAGGGGGAGAGGATCCAAATTTAACTCCGGCCCAATTAAAAACAAACAAATCAAGTCAATTACAGTGGGGAGAACAAGTATTTGATACACTGCCGATTTTGCAGGTTTTCCTACTTACAAAGCATGTAGAGGTCTGTAATTTTTATCATAGGTACACTTCAACTGTGAGAGACGGAATCTAAAACAAAAATCCAGAAAATCACATTGTATGATTTTTAAATAATTAATTTGCATTTTATTGCATGACATAAGTATTTGATCACCTACCAACCAGTAAGAATTCCGGCTCTCACAGACCTGTTAGTTTTTCTTTAAGAAGCCCTCCTGTTCTCCACTCATTACCTGTATTAACTGCACCTGTTTGAACTCGTTACCTGTATAAAAGACACCTGTCCACACACAATCAAACAGATTCCAACCTCTCCACAATGGCCAAGACCAGAGAGCTGTGTAAGGACATCAGGGATAAAATTGTAGACCTGCACAAGGCTGGGATGGGCTACAGGACAATAGGCAAGCAGCTTGGTGAGAAGGAAACAACTGTTGGCGCAATTATTAGAAAATGGAAGAAGTTCAAGATGACGGTCAATCACCCTCGGTCTGGGGCTCCATGCAAGATTTCACCTCGTGGGGCATCAATGATCATGAGGAAGGTGAGGGATCAGCCCAGAACTACACGGCAGGACCTGGTCAATGACCTGAAGAGAGCTGGGACCACAGTCTCAAAGAAAACCATTAGTAACACACTACGCCGTCATGGATTAAAATCCTGCAGCGCACGCAAGGTCCCCCTGCTTAAGCCAGTGCATGTCCAGGCCTGTCTGAAGTTTGCCAATGACCATCTGGATGATCCAGAGGAGGAATGGGAGAAGGTCATGTGGTCTGATGAGACAAAAATAGAGCTTTTTGGTCTAACTCCACTCGCCGTGTTTGGAGGAAGAAGAAGTATGAGTACAACCCCAAGAACACCATACCAACCGTGAAGCATGGAGGTGGAAACATCATTCTTTGGGGATGCTTTTCTGCAAAGGGGACAGGACGACTGCACCGTATTGAGGGGAGGATGGATGGGGCCATGTATCGCGAGATCTTGGCCAACAACCTCCTTCCCTCAGTAAGAGCATTGAAGATGGGTCGTGGCTGGGTCTTCCAGCATGACAACGACACGAAGCACACAGCCATGGCAACTAAGGAGTGGCTCCGTAAGAAGCATCTCAAGGTCCTGGAGTGGCCTAGCTAGTCTCCAGACCTGAACCCAATAGAAAATCTTTGGAGGGAGCTGAAAGTCCGTATTGCCCAGCGACAGCCCCGAAACCTGAAGGATCTGGAGAAGATCTGTAGGGAGGAGTGGGCCAAAATCCCTGCTGCAGTGTGTGCAAACCTGGTCAAGAACTACAGGAAACGTATGATCTCTGTAATTGCAAACAAAGGTTTCTGTACCAAATATTAAGTTCTGCTTTTCTGATGTATCAAATACTTATGTCATGCAATAAAATGCAAATTAATTACTTAAAAATCATACAATGTGATTTTCTGGATTTTTGTTTTAGATTCTGTCTCTCACAGTTGAAGTGTACCTATGATAAAAATGACAGACCTCTACATGCTTTGTAAGTAGGAAAACCTGCAAAATCGGCGGTGTATCAAATACTTGTTCTCCCCACTGTAGGTGGCAGAAAGCTGAGGTAAGGATTTACTCTAAACCTTAAAAAGCCCTTAGCCCTGGGCTAAGAAAAGAGGAGAGAGATGGATTGTATCCCTGTTTCACACAATGAACCAGCAGAGGAAGAGAGAGGAAGAGAGAGGTAGAGAGAGGTAGAGAGAGGTAGAGAGAGGTAGAGAGCGGTAGAGAGAGGTAGAGAGCGGTAGAGGGAGGTAGAGGGAGGTAGAGGGAGGTAGAGGGAGGTAGAGGGAGGTAGAGGGAGGTAGAGGGAGGTAGAGAGAGGTAGAGAGAGGTAGAGAGAGGTAGAGAGCGGTAGAGAGAAGTAGAGAGAGGTAGAGAGAGGTATAGGGAGGGAGTAAAGGCAAGGAGTGCCGAGGGGAGGGAGTGTGGAGGGGAGGGAGTGGGGAGGGGAGGGAGTGCCGAGGGGAGGTAGAGAGGTAGTACCCCGTACAGTGCCTGGTGGTCAGTGAAGTGAAGAAAACACCATGTATTAATGATTTCTCCTTGCTAATGCCCGCTCTAGCTCTCTCTCTCTCTCTCTCTCTCTGTCTTCTCACTAATGCCCTCTCTCTCTCCTCTCTTTCTCTCTCCCAATGTCTTCTCACTAATGCCCCCTCTCCTCTGCTCTCTCTTTCTCTTTCTCTCACTCTCTCTCCTCAATAAGGCCCCCTCTCCCTCCTCTTTCTTTCTCTCTCTCTCCCTCGCTTTTTCTTGTCTCCTCACTAATGCCCTCTCTCGCTCAGCGTCCAGCAGTGGGTTGACATCCCAGCCCGGCCTATAGGGATACAGGGACGGGAAGGGACACAGAGATTGGCGTGGGTGTGTGTGTGTGTGTGTAACCCTTATCTGCTCTCGCAGATTAAGCACTCTGGACATGCCTTTGTAGTACTCTACTTTCTAACTAACATCAGGTTAGGAAAAAGCGCGGGAACCCACGCAGCATCCATTCTCAATTTCAGTGCATACACATGATGTATTTTCCCCTGCCCATTTGAAAATGCTTTTTTTTGTTACTTTCTCAAATCATCAATAGTCTAAAGTCGCACCATGCAGCCCATAAATGTTTTGATTTCCAAGACATTCTAAGGTTTGCATATTTCACAACTAAATAAGGAAAATAACTCTAAATCTAGCATATAGGACATGTTTCAAATGATCACTTTTATGCTCAACATAGCCACTAAACATGCACATATCATTTTTATTTTATTCAACAAAAATCTATTATATTCTTCTTACTATAAAATCTGAAAAAATGTAATAATGGCACAGGATTTTTAAGCATATCTTGTCAGCTAAATGAACAAGCCTACAGCCTATGTCAAGGAGCATAGTCAGATAACATAGGCCTACAGTAAACCAACTCATATTCTGCTCATCAGAAATACATTTTCTTCATATGATGTTTCTTTAGACCTGACTAAAATAAATGATGGATTCATTGTGATTTTAAATGTACTGTAAATGTTCCAAAGTCATGCATCAACAGCTTGTCTGTGTAGAGGCCAGGAGATGCTAAATGTGTTTGTTAATGGTCAATTACCGTGAGAACGGCACCCTTTTGCATGACAAATGAGTATGACGGCGCAGGAGATGGCTGACGTTTTATGTGCTCCTAACCGATTGTGTTTTTATGTTTTTATGAGTTGTTTCTAACTTATTTTTTAACTTATTTTGTACATAATGTTGCTGCTACTGTCTCTTATGACCGGAAAAAAACTTCTAGACATCAGAACAGCGATTACTAACCACGAACTGGCAGACAATTTTTTTCCTTTAACGAGACCGACGAGCACGTTGTGAACGACAGACTGCTTTCCCGGGAACAAACCCAAATCCCCATCATCTGCGTGAAGAGACGACGGAGAAAAAGAGGATGGAGGTTGGATTGCCTTCTGAGAATTCGTAGGTGATCGCAAAAAAACACCCTGCCCTCCGTTCTACTAGCTAACGTGCAATCATTGGAAAATATAATCGGCGACCTACGAGGAAGATTACACTACCATAGGGACAGTAAAACTGTAATATCTTATGCTTCACAGAGTCGTGGCTGAACGATGACATTATCAACATATACGCTGTATTGGCAGGATAGAACAGCGGCGTACGGTTAGACAAGGGGTGGCGGACAATGCATATATGTAAAAAACAGCTGGTGCACGATATCTAAGGAAGTCTCAAGGTTTTGCTCGCCTGAGGTAGAGTATCTCATGATAAGCTGTAGACCACACTATCTACCTAGAGTTTTCATCTGTATTTTTCGTAGCTGTCTACATACCACCAAATACCGATGCTGGCACGAAGACCGCACTCAATGAGCTGTATACCACCATAAGAAAACAGGAAAACGCTCATCCAGAGGCGGCGCTCCTAGTGGCCGGGGATTTTAATGCAGGGAAACTTAAATCTGTTTTACAAAATTACTATCAGCATGTTAAATGTGCAACCAGAGGAAAAAAACTCTAGACTACCTTTACTCCACACACAGAGATGCGTACAAAGCTCTCCCTCGCCCTCCATTTGGCAAATCTGGCCATAACTCTATCCTCCTGATTCCTGCTTACAAGATACAATTTAAGCAGAAGCACCAGTGACTCGGTCAATAAAAAAAGTGGTCAGATGAAGTAGATGCTAAGCTACAGGACTGTTTTGCTAGCACAGACTGGAATATGTTCCGGGATTATTCCGATGGCACCACATCAGTCACTGGCTTCATCAATAAGTGCATCGATGACGTCATCCCCACAGTGACTGTACGTACATAACCCAACCAGAAGCTATGGATTACAGACAACATCCGCACTGAGCTAAAGGCTAGAGCTCTCGCTTACAAGGAGCGGGACTCTAACCCGGAAGCTTATAAGAAATCACGCTATGCCCTCCGAACCATCAAACAGGCAAAGTGTCAATACAGGACTAAGATCGAATCGTACTACACCGGCTCTGATGCTCGTAGGATGTGGCAGGGCTTGCATACCATTAGACTACAAAGGGAAGCACAGTCCAGAGCTGCCCAGTGACACGAGCCTACCAGATGAACTAAACTACTTCTATGCTCCCTTCGAGGCAAATAACACTGAAATATGCAAGAGAGCACCAGCTGTTCCGGGTGACTGTGATCACGCTCTCCACAGCCGATGTGAGTAAATCCATTAAGCAGTTCAACATTCACAAGGCCGCAGGGTCAGACGGATTACCAGGACGTGTACTGCGAGCGTCTGTAGCCATGAAGTGCTTTGAAAGGCTGGTAATGGCTCACATCAACACCATTATCTCAGAAAACCTAAACCTACTCCAATTTGCATACCGTACTAACAGATCCACACATAATGCAATCTCTATTGCACTCCACACTGTCCTATCCCCACCTGGACAAAAGGAACACCTATGTGAGAATGCTATTCATTGACTACAGCTCAGCGTTCAACACCATAGTGCCCTCAAAGCTCATCAATAAGCTAAGGACCCTGGGACTAAACACCTACCTCTGCAACTGGACCCTGGACTTCCTGACAGGCCGACCCCAGGTGGTAAGGGTAGGTAACAACACATCCGCCACGTTGATCCTCAACACAGGGGCGCCTCATAGGTGTGTGCTCAGTCCCCTCCTGTAATCCCTGTTCACTCATGACTGCACGGCCAGGCATGACTCCAGCACCATCATTAAGTTTGCCGATGACACAATAGTGGTAGGCCTGATCGCCTGATCACCGACAACGATGAGACAGCCTATAGGGATGAGGTCAGAGACCTGGCTGTGTGGTGCCAGGACAACAACCTCTCCCTTAAAGTGATCAAGACAAAGGAGATGATTGTGGACTACAGGAGAAGGAGGACCGAGCACGCCCCCATTCTAATCGACGGGGCTGTAGTGGAGCAGGTTGAGAGCTTCCTTGGTGTCCACATCACCAACAAACTAACATGGTCCAAGCACACCGAGACAGTCGTGAAGAGGGCACGACAAAACCTATTCCCCCTCAGGAGACTGAATAGATTTGGCATGAGTCCTCCGATCCTCAAAAGTTTCTACAGCTGCACCATCGAGAGCATCCTGACGAGTTGCATCACTGCCTGGTACCGAAACTGATTGGCCTCCGACCGCAAGGCACTACAGAGAGTCGTGCGTACGGCCCAGTACATCACTGGGGCCAAGCTTACTCCCATCCGGGCCCTCTATACCAGGGCGGTGTTAGAGGAAGGCCCAAACATTGTCAAAGACTCTAGTCACCCTAGTCATAGACTGTTCTCTCTGCTACCGCACGGCAAGCGGTACTGGAGCGCCAAGTCTTGGTCCAAGAGGCTTCTAAACAACTTCTACCCCCAAGCAATAAGACTCATGAACATCTAATCATATTGCTACCCAGACAATTTGCATTGTCCACCCCCCCCCCTTCTTTTACGCTGCTGCTACTCTCTGCATAATCACTTTAATAACTCTACATATTAGAAGCTGATAGAAGCTGTTTTTCAGCTTCTATCTCAAGGCCATCAGACTGTTAAACAGCCACCACTAACATTTAGTGGCTGCTGCCAACATACTGACTCAACTCCAGCCACTTTAATAATGGGAATTGATGGAAATGTATGTAAAAATGTATCACTACATTTAAACCATGCCACTTAATATAATGTTTACATACCCTACATTACTCATCTCATATGTATATGTATATACTGTACTCTATATCATCTACTGCATCTTGCCTATGCCGTTCTGTACCATCACTCATTCATATATCTTTATGTACATATTCTTCATCCCTTTACACTTGTGTGTATAAGGTAGTAGTTGTGGAATTGTTAGGTTAGATTACCCGTTGGTTATTACTGCATTGTCGGAACTAGAAGCACAAGCATTTCGCTACACTCGCATTAACATCTGCTAACCATGTGTATGTGACAAATAACATTTGATTTGATATTACCTCAATTACCTCGACTAACTGGTGGCCCCGCACATTGACTCTGTACCGGTACACCCTTAAGTCTCGCTATTGTCATTTTACTGCTGCTCTTTAGCTACTTGTTTCTTTTATTTCTTATTCTGATTTTTTAAACCGCATTGTTGGTTAGGGGCTTGTAAGTAAGCATTTCACTGTAAGGTTTACACCTGTTGTGTTTGGCGCAGGTGACTAATAAAATTTTATTTGATTTGAATTACAGGCTGACAAAATGTAATGACCGCCACAGCCCTAACAGTGACAAACACATGTCATACAGTGTATTTACTCTGAACTTTGGTTCATTGGCATTGCCCTTTCACACGGCTCACAGACAGACTGGCGGGCTTGGGCAAGTTTCCCAGCACATAAAGTGGAACTGACAAAGTTTTATCAACTTGAAATATGTTCATATACACCCGCAGGAAGAAAATTACATATTTTTTAACATTTTCTGACAAGACAAGCGAGTTAGATGTGGTAATTTTCTCATTTTCAAAATTCGTGAAAAATCTATGGCAATATAGACTGGGAAATCCGCCGTGCTTTTGGACAATTAATAGACATTACAGTAAATAAAACCGAATAAAAACATGTGTCTTGTCCAGGGCCTGAGTCTACAGCTATCGGTGCGCCATAGCCAATCAGAGCTACAGTAGGCTTTATGCAAATAAGCCATTTGCCACATGGGCCTGCCATAATTCACCTTGAACTGGACTGTGTGTTTACAGGAAGTAGGGCCTGCCATTTTATTTTAAGAATGTGAAATGTCAGAATAATAGTAGAGAGAGTGATTTATTTCAGCTTTTATTTCTTTCATCACATTCCCAGTGGGTCAGAAGTTTACATACACTCAATTAGTATTTGGTAGCATTGCCATTAAATTGTTTAACTTGGGTCAAACGTTTTAGTTAACCTTCCAATAGCTTCCCACAATAAGTTGGGTGAGTTTTGGCCCATTCCTCCTGACAGAACTGGTGTAACTGAGTCAGGTGTGTAGGCCTCCTTGCTCGCACACGCTTTTTCAGTTCTGCCCACACATTTTCTATAGGATTGAGGTCAGGGCTTTGTGATGGCCACTCCAACACCTTGACTTTGTTGTCCTTAAGCCATTTTGCCACAATTTTGGAAGCATACTTGGGGTCATTGTCCATTTGGAAGACCCATTTGCGACCAAGCTATAACTTCCTGACTGATGTCTTGAGATGTTGCTTCAATATATCCACATAATATTCCATCATCATGATGTCATCTATTCGGTGAAGTGCACCAGTCCCACCTGCAGCAAAGCACCCCCACAACATGATGCTGCCACCCCCGTGCTTCACGGTTGGGATGGTATTCTTCGGCTTGCAAGCCTCCTCTTTTTTCATCCAAACATAATGATGGTCATTTTGGCCAAACAGTTCTATTTTTGTTTCATCAGACCAGAGGACATTTCTCCAAAAAGTACGATCTTTGTCCCCATGTGCAGTTGCAAAGTCTGTATTTTTATGGCGGTTTTGGAGCAGTGGCTTCTTCCTTGCTGAGCAGCCTTTCAGGTTATGTCGAAATAGGACTTGTTGTACTGTGGATATAGATACTTTTGTACCTGTTTACTCCAGCATCTTCACAGGGTCATTTGCTGTTGTTCTGGGATTGATTTGCACTTTTCACACCAAAGTACATTAAACTCTAGGACACAGAACGCGTCTCCTTCCTGAGCGATATGACAGCTGCGTGGTCCCATGGTGTTTATACTTGCGTACTATTGTTTGTAAAGATGAACGTGGTACCTTCAGGCGTTTGGACATTGCTCCCAAGGATGAACCAGACTTGTGGAGGTCTACAATTTTTTCTGAGGTCTGGGCTGATTTCTTTTGATTTTCCCATGATGTCAAGCAAAGAGGCACTGAGTTTAAAGGTAGGCCTTGAAATACATCCACAGGTACACCTCCAATTGACTCAAATTATGTCAATTAGCCTATCAGAAGGTTCTAAAGCCATGACATCATTTTCTGGAGTTTTCCAAGCTGTTTAAAGGCATTGTCAACTTAGTGTATGTAAAGTTCTGACCCACTGGAATTGTGATATAGTGAATTATAAGTGAAATAATCTGTCAGAAAAAATTGTTGGAAAAATTGTACAAAGTAGATGTCCTAACCGACTTGCCAAAACTATCGTTTGTTAACAAGAAATTTGTGGAGTGGTTGAAAAACAAGTTTTAATGACTCCAACCTAAGTGTATGTAAACTTCGGACTTCAACTGTAGATGTAGCCACCGAAAAACGATATAAGGGGAAAAAGTTGGTCACTCATGACATCCTCCCAGCAACAAGCTAGCTAATGCTAGGCTCTGTGTTTATGAAGAGCCACGTAAATATATATGCTAGCCTATTAGCCAAGTTATGACTGACTTGTGATCATTGCACTTGTTAATTTGAATGTATTGACATTCCCAGCCTTAGTTACATTCGTCCGTTTTTGTCCAAAATGGTGTGTCATTGAAACTGAATCAATGTACCAGGCCAGCTGTAATTTACAACCTGATAGCAATATTATTTGTACTACCAAGGAATGTATTGGTGAATTATATTAATCATGCATTGAACTGCATCCATTTATTCAGCCAACAATGCCTTACTGTACGTCATGTAATTTTTTGTCAAATAGAACCTATTTTTAAAACTTTTCATGAAGTTGGTTTTGTAGCATAAACTGGGAATTTAATATTTTTTACTTTAGCATTGTCTCTTTGTTTCATCTCTGCAAAGTACTTAAAACGCTGACAGTTCCACTTCAAGTAATAGCCCAGAGGCAGAGAGAGAGGCATACACATACATATATACATATTACTATTGTGTTATTACTATTGACTTTACAATATAAATATCAATGTACAATGATTAAATCTCTGCAAAGCCCTGGCTATAGTCTGCACTACCCCCTCCTCTTCCTCCTCCTCCTACTCCACATCCCTCTCTTTTGTTTTCTCTCATGAACTGAACAAGTGAGGGACCTGCTGTAAATTATTAGAGGGCTTGTCTAGTCTCCAGGGCCCCTGGTGTGTTCAACTCAACTGTAAGAAAATTAATTTTCAGCTTCATGTGCTTCATACAGTTTATTAACATTGGCAAGGAGTATGTTCTTTTAAAATAGAAAGAAAAGAAACAAGCAACTGGTGCAAAGGTCTGTTTGTTTTGATCAAATAACACACACACAGGCAGCTTTCTGCCTGACTCATCCCTTTTCTAGGTCAATGTACAGAGAGAGAGGTCTCTGGTAAGGCTCCTTCACAAACAACAAAGTGCCTTCGGAAAGTATTCAGACCCATTGACTTTTTCCACATTTTGTTAGGTTACAGCCTTATTCTAAAAATGATTAAATCGTTTTTTTTCCTCATTAATCTACACACAATACCGCATGACAACGCAAAAACAGTTTTTTAATTTTATTTTGCTAATTTTATAAGAAATAACTGAAAAATCACATTTACATAAGTATTCAGACACTTTACTCAGTAATTTGTTGGAGCACCCTTGGAAGCGATTACAGCCTCGAGTCTTCTTGGGTATGAAGCTACAAGCTTGACACACCTCTATTTGGAGTGCTTCTCCCATTCTTCTCTGCGGATCCTCTCAAGCTCTGTCAGGTTGGATGGGAGTGTCGCTGAACAGCTATTTTCAGGTCTCTCCAGAGATGTTAGATCGGGTTCAAGTCCGGGCTCTGGCTGGGCCACCGAAGGACATCCAGAGACTTGTCCCGAAGCCACTCCTGCATTGTCTTGGCTGTGTGCTTAGGGTTGTTGTCCTGTTGGAAGGTGAACCTTCACCCCAGTCTGAGGTCCTGAGCAGGTTTTCATTAAGGATCTCTCTGTACTTTGCACCGTTCATCTTTGCCTCGATCCTGACTAGTCTCCCAGTCCCTGCCGCTGAAAAACATCCCCACAGCATGATGCTGCCAAAGTAGGGATGGTGTTCAGGTTTCCTCCAGACGTGATGCTTGGTTTTCAGGACAAAGTGTTCAATATTGGTTTCATCAGACCAGCGAATCTTGTTTCTCATGGTCTGAGAGTCTTCAGCTGCCTTTTGGAAAACTCCAAGCAGGCTGTCATGTGCCTTTTACTGAGGAGTGGCTTTCATCTGGCCACTCTACCATAAAGGCCTGATTGATGGAGTGCTGCAGAGATGGTTGTTCCATTTCCACAGAGGGACTTAGAGCTCTATCAGAGTGACCAACGGGTTCTTGGTCACCTCCCTGACCAAGGTCCTTCTCCCCCGATTGCTCAGTTTGGCCGGGCGGACAGCTCTAGGAAAAGTCTTGGTGTTTCCAAACTTCTTCCATCTAAGAATGATGGAGGCCACTGTGTTCTTAGGGACCTTCAATGCTGCAGACATTTTTTGGTACCCGTCCCCAGATTTGTGCCTCGACACAATCCTGTCTCGGAGCGCTACGGACAATTCCTTCGACCTCATGGCTTGGTTTTTGCTCTGACATGCACTGTCAACTGTGGGACCTTATATAGACAGGTGTGTGCCTTTCCAAATCATGCCCGAACATTTAAATTTACCATAGGTGGACACCAATCAAGTTGTAGAAACCTCTCAAGGATCATCAATAGAAACAGGATGCACCTGAGATCAATTTCGAGTCTCATAGCAAAGGGTCTGAATACTTACAGTACCAGTCAAAAGCTTGGACACACCTACTCATTAAAGGGTTTTACTTAATTTTTACTATTTTCTACATTGTATAATAATAATAGTGAAGACATAAAAACTATGAAATAACACATATGGAATCATGTAGTAACCAAAAAAGTGTTAAACAAATCAAACTATATTTTAGAATCTTCAAAGTAGCCACCCTTTGCCTTGATGACAGTTTTGCATACTCTTGGCATTCTCTCAACCAGCTTAGTGAGGTAGTCACCTGGAATGCATTTCAATTAACAGGTGTGCCTTGTTAAAAAGTTAATTTGTGGATTTTTTATGCGTTTGAGCCAATCAGTTGTGTTGTGACAAGGTAGGGTTGTTATGTAGAAGATAGACCTATTTGGTAAAAGACCAAATCAATATTATGGCAAGAACACCTCAACATCAACCTTTCAGAGGAGACTGCTTGAATCAGGCCTTCATGGTGGAATTGCTGCAAAGAAACCACTACTAACGGACACCAATAAGAAGAAGAGACTAGCTTGGGCCAAGAAACAAGAGCAATGGACATTAGACCGGTGGAAATCAAATCAAATTTTATTTGTCACATACACATGGTTAGCAGATGTTAATGCGAGTGTAGCGAAATGCTTGTGCTTCTAGTTCCGACAATGCAGTAATAACCAACAAGTAATCTAACCTAACAATTCCACAACTACTACCTTATACACACAAGTGTAAAGGGATAAATAATATGTACATAAAGATATATGAATGAGTGATGGTACAGAACGGCATAGGCAAGATGCAGTAGATGGTATAGAGTACAGTATATACATATGAGATGAGTAATGTAGGGTATGTAAACATAAAGTGGCATAGTTTAAAGTGGCTAGTGATACATGTATTACATAAAGATGGCAAGATGCAGTTGATGATATAGAGTACAGTATATACATATACATATGAGATGAGTAATGTAGGGTATGTAAACATTATATTAAGTGGCATGGTTTAAAGTGGCTAGTGGTACATTTTTACATAATTTCCATCAATTCCCATTATTAAAGTGGCTGGAGTTGAGTCAGTGTGTTGGCAGCGGTCACTAAATGTTAGTGGTGGCTGTTTAACAGTCTGATGGCCTTGAGATAGAAGCTATTTTTCAGTCTCTCGGTCCCTGATACACCTGTACTGACCTCGCCTTCTGGATGATAGCGGGGTGAACAGGCAGTGGCTTGGGTGGTTGTTGTCCTTGATGATCTTTATGGCCTTCCTGTGACATCGGGTGGTGTAGGTGTCCTGGAGGGCAGGTAGTTTGCCCCCGGTGATGCGTTGTGCAGACCTCACTACCCTCTGGAGAGCCTTACGGTTGTGGGCGGAGCAGTTGGCGTACCAGGCGGTGATACAGCCCGACAGGATGCTCTCGATTGTGCATCTGTAGAAGTTTGTGAGTGCTTTTGGTGACAAGCCGAATTTCTTTAGCCTCCTGAGGTTGAAGAGGCGCTGCTGCGCCTTCTTCACAACGCTGTCTGTGTGGGTGGACCAATTCAGTTTGTCCGTGATGTGTACACCGAGGAACTTAAAACTTTCCACCTTCTCCACTACTGTCCCGTCGATGTGGATAGGGCGGTGCTCCCTCTGCTGTTTCCTGAAGTCCACAATCATCTCCTTTGTTTTGTTGACGTTGAGTGTGAGGTTATTTTCCTGACACCACACTCCGAGGGCCCTCACCTCCTCCCTGTAGGCCGTCTCGTCATTGTTGGTAATCAAGCCTACCACTGTAGTGTCGTCCGCAAACTTGATGATTGAGTTGGAGGCGTGCATGGCCACGCAGTTGTGGGTGAACAGGGAGTACAGGAGAGGGCTCAGAACGCACCCTTGTGGGGCCCCAGTGTTGAGGATCAGTGGGGTGGAGATGTTGTTGCCTACCCTCACCACCTGTGGGCGGCCCGTCAGGAAGTCCAGGACCCAGTTGCACAGGGCGGGGTCGAGACCCAGGGTCTCGAGCTTGATGACGAGTTTGGAGGGTACTATGGTGTTAAATGCTGAGCTGTAGTCGATGAACAGCATTCTCACATAGGTATTCCTCTTGTCCAGATGGGTTAGGGCAGTGTGCAGTGTGGTTGCGAATGCGTCGTCTGTGGACCTATTGGGTCGGTAAGCAAATTGGAGTGGGTCTAGGGTGTCAGGTAGGGTGGAGGTGATATGGTCCTTGACTAGTCTCTCAAAGCACTTCATGATGACGGAAGTGAGTGCTACGGGGCGGTAGTCGTTTAGCTCAGTTACCTTAGCTTTCTTGGGAACAGGAACAATGCTGGCCCTCTTGAAGCATGTGGGAACAGCAGACTGGGATAAGGATTGATTGAATATGTCCTTAAACACACCAGCCAGCTGGTCTGCGCATGCTCTGAGGACGCGGCTGGGAATGCCGTCTGGGCCTGCAGCCTTGCGAGGGTTAACACGTTTAAATGTTTTACTCACCTCGGCTGCAGTGAAGGAGAGGCCGCAGGTTTTGGTAGCGGGCCGTGTCAGTGGCACTGTATTGTCCTCAAAGCGAGCAAAAAAGTTATTTAGCCTGTCTGGGAGCAAGATATCCTGGTCCGCGACGGGGCTGGTTTTCTTTTTGTAATCCGTGATTGACTGTAGACCCTGCCACATATCTGTCCTTTGGTCTGATTAGTCCAAATTTGAGATTTTTGGTTCCAACCGCCGTGTCTTTGTGAGAAGCAGAGAAGGTGAACAGATTATCTCCGCATGTGTGGTTACCTGTGTGAAGCAAGGAGGAGGATGGTGTGGGGGTGTTTTGCTGGTGACACTGTGATTTATTTAGAATTCAAGGCACACATAACCAGCATGGCTACCACAGCATTCTGCAGCGATATGCCATCCCATCTGGTTTGGGCTTAGTGGGACTATCATTTCTTTTTCAAAAGAACAATGACCCAACACACCTCCAGGCTGTGTAAAGGCTATTTGACCACAAAGGAGAGTGATGTAGTTCAGATGACCTGGCCTCAACAATCACCTGACCTCAACCCAATTGAGATGGTTTGGGATGAGTTGGACTGCAGAGTGAAGGAAAAGCAGCCAACAAGTGCCCAACATTTGGCAGGAGGTTAGTTTCCACCTCATTTTGTGGGCAGTGTGCACATACCTTGTCTTCTCTTGAGAGCAAGGTCTGCCTACAGCAGGCTCCCTCAATAGCAAGGCTATACTCACTGAGTCTGTACATAGTCAAAGCGTTCCTTAATTTTCGGTTCGTCACAGGTATTCTGCCACGGTGTACTGTCTGTTTAGGTCCAAATAGCATTATTGTTTGCTAGTTTTTTTTGTTAAATCTTTCCAATGTGTCAAGTAATTACCCTTTTTATCATGATTTGGTTGGGTCTAATTGTGTTGCTGTCCTGGGGCTCTGTGGGGTCTGTTTGTGTTTGTGAACAGAGCCCCAGGACCAGCTTGCTTAGGGGACTCTTTTCCAGTTTCGTCTCTCTGTAGGTGATGGCTTTGTTATCCTCTATGGGATCGGTGTCCCTCCACCGGGACGGTAACAAGAACATTTCCCAGGACATAGACATGTCTTATATGGGCAGAAAGCTTAAATTATTGTTCATCTAACTGGACTGTCAAATTTACAGTAGCTATTACAGTGAAAAAATACCATGCTATTGTTTGAGGAGTGCACAACAACAACAAAACTTTTATCACAGCAACTGGTTTGATACATTCATCTCTTAATGTACTTACATTCAGTAATCTTGCTCTGATTTGTCATCCTGAGGGTCCCAGAGATAAAATGTAACGTAGTTTTGTTTGATAAAATCAATTTTAATATATAATGTAGGAACTGGGTTCTAAACTTTGAACCCCTGCTGTTTCTGGCCCCACACCCACACCGCCCGGCCATGTAGATGTGTGAAGGATAGTGTCTTTTCTGTAGGGAAGCTAATTTTCCATCATGTATGACTTTTCTGGGAGGGTGTAAACTTAAAAATGTGTATTACCATATAATTATTGTATGTTCTCTATAGTTATGTACTTAAATGTATCAATTGACCAATCTGGCAAATTTGGGCAGACTTGATACAAAATGTTTTGATTTTTGCAAGGCTTCACTGGATCAGTCTGAAACTTTGCACATATACTGCTGCCATCTAGTGGCCAAAATCTAAATTGCGCCTAAACTGCAATATTATATTATGGTCTTTCTCTTGCATTAGAAATAAAACAATTCACACATCTGGTACCAGATGTAATGTGTTATTTTCTCCTACGTTAATTACACATTTCCACAAACTTCAGTTTTTCCTTCCTCAAATGGTATCAAGAATATGCATATCCTTGCTTCAGGTCCTGAACTACAGGGAGTTAGATTTGGGTATGTCATTTGCAAAAACGGGTCCCATCCTGAAGGCCAGGCACCACAGGCAAAAATTGTGATCTTGCTTCCATCTGTCAATTTTCTGATTTTGGGATATTTTGCAACCTTAACTTCCATACTTTCATAAAATGTACAAATACATCGGCAATAATGTAAATAAATACTTTATTTGTATCACTTTATCCCAACTCCATCAACTACACCTACCATAAATGTAGAACTTTAACCGCTATTTTTAAAACTCCATGTTGAATCATATATCATTCAAAAGCTTGTTTTCCGGAGCATGTGATTAGCTAGTCCATACATGGCTATATCCTTTGTAGACGTAGTGCATCGTGCTGAAAGATTAGTAATTACTGACATCTGATTGGTTACTGGCATTTAAAGGGCCTTTTCAGCAACCTGATTGGTTAAAATGCCTCACATGCCGTGCAGCACTTCCTCGTTTGAAAATATCTCCCGCGAAGAATCCACGTAAAGAGAGACAAATGAGAACATCGCAAAGAATATACCTACAGTATGTGAATAAAAATAGGCGATCTCAGTAAGCCAATGCGAGAAAAGCAGTGAATTAAATAAAAAATGTGCCTGATCAGCCGATCGAGGCAGTGGCAGTACAGGAGGTAGCCGGAAGCAGCGCGTTGAGACACAAATTAGTTGAGATGAAGATGACAACTAGCAGCGGCCAAGCAGACAGCAGCCGGCCAACAGTGGCTTTTATTCCACATGTAACAAATAAACCAACTTGCATATGATTTGATTTGCCCTAAGCATCTAAACACTGGACTGAAAATCACCATAGACACCACGAACCAGTGATTCTGTAATTCTGTCATGATAGAATGTGCAGACTATGAAGGTGATCATGATGAATTTAGGAGGAGTGTTTACACTTCCTCCAGGCTGCAGGAGTGCTCCAGGGGTGATGTGGCATTTGATATACGTGTGAGGATATTTCTTCTCGCCCATGAACTTGTATTTGGTTATGCAGCTCTAAAGAAAATAAGCAAAGTCCTAGGGATTGCTTCCTTGCAGGTAAATAAAAAGGGAAAGTGGCCCAATATTGTCAGGTGACTTGCTGTGTATAAATAATATTTATTTCTGTGCTCCAGCAAATGTATTCAAAGTTAATAAAACAGAGTGATAAGAAAACATAACTATACAATGAGACTGTAACATAGGCCTACACTGTCATATGGCTGTAGCCTAATGTTATTAGTGAGAAATTAGCTTTACATAAAGTAAATACATGCTGATATGCTAATATTTACGTAGGGTACCATGCTGATATTTAGTTCTGCAGTTATGACTGTAATGTCGACTGACATAAGCACTTTCCCCCTCCCACTTTAGTTGCAGAGATTCAGAGGGCTACAGTCAATGGGGAGTGCTGCAAAGATAATTAGAAGAGCATACGTAGATATAGACCCAGACATAGCAGAGTTGCTGAAGGAGGATGATGATGTCATCATAGACATTCATGTATCCTTCGATGGCACTTGGCACAAAAGAGGATTGATTCACTTCCAACTACGGGATAGGTGTGTGCATTGGTGCTGGTGCCAGCGAGCCCTAGAAAGTAGTGAAGATCCTCTCAGTCACAAAAACCATGGAGGCCATACATTTTAATAGAGAGGCTGCACAGAAAATGGTACCTTTATATCATAGGACGTCAAATGATAACCTCCTCAAAAGAATGTAGCACGGAGGAACCCAGAATTCAAATGAATATCTGAACTCTATAATATGGTCGCGATGCCCCAAAACTGTCTTTGTGTGCAAAAGCCACACTGACGGAGCAGCCAGTATGGCAGTAGCCACGTTTAATGAGCGGGAGCCACTGCTATATCAAATTTGATGAACAAATTGTGGTTTGACAGCACTTTGGTGACACTGGAAGCAATTACAGATGCTGCTTCAATGGAGTGTGCCAAGTGTAGGCGCAGGTCCCATGACACAGTCAAGAAAGTAAAGAGGGACAAGCAACAACTCAAAGAGGGCCTTACATATGGGGCAGGCATAGCTGATAAGTGTTCTGCACATTTCAACAGCCAAACAAAAGCTGTGTATGTAAGAAATTGAGCAAAGTGATATGAGAATTTGCTCAAAACTGCATACAGTGGCTTGCGAAATTATTCACCCCCTTGGCATTTTTCCTATTTTGTTGCCTTACAATCTGGAATTAAGATAGATTTTTGGGGGGTTTGTATCATTTGATTTACACAACACGCCTGCCACTTTGAAGATGCAAAATATTTTTCATTGTGAAACACACAAGAAATAAGACAAAACTATTCACCCCCCAAAGTCAATACTTTGTCGAGCCACCTTTTGCAGCAATTACCGCTGCAAGTCTCTTGGGGTATGGCTCTATAAGCTTGGCACATCTAGACACTGGGATTTTTGTCCATTCTTCAAGGCAAAACTGCTCCAGCTCCTTCAAGTTGGATGGGTTCCACTGGTGTACAGAAATCTTTAGGTCATACCACAGATTCTCAATTGGACGGATGTCTGGGCTTTGACTAGGCCATTCCAAGACATTTAAATGTTTCCCCTTAAACCACTCGAGTGTTGCTTTAGCAGTATGCTTAGGGTCATTGTCCTGCTGGAAGGTGAACCTCCGTCCCAGTCTCAAATCTCTGGAAGACTGAAACAGGTTTCCTTCAAGAATTTCCCTGAATTTAGTGCCATCCATCATGCCTTCAATTCTGACCAGTTTCCCAGTCCCTGCCATGAAAAACATCCCCACAGCATGATGCTGCCACCACCATGCTTCACTGTGGGGATGGTGTTCTCAGGGTGATGAGAGGTGTTGGGTTTGCGCCAGACATTTTCCTTGATGGCCAAAAAGCTCAATTTTAGTCTCATCTGACCAGAGTACCTTGTTCCATATGTTTGAGGAGTTTCCCACATGCCTTTTGGCGAACACCAAACGTGTTTGCTTATTTTTTTCTTTAAGCAAATACTTTTTTTCTGGACACTTCCGTAAAGCCCAGCTCTGTGGAGTGTACGGCTTAAAGTGGTCCTAAGGACAGATACTCCAATCTCCGCTGTGGAGCTTTGCAGATCCTTCAGGGTTATCTTTGGTCTCCTTGTTGCCTCTCTGATTAATGCCCTCCTTGCCTGATATGTGAGTTTTGCTGGGCGGCCCTCTCTTGGCAGGTTTGTTGTGGTGCCATATTCTTTCCATTTTTTAATAATGGATTTAATGGTGCTCTGTGGAATGTTCAAAGTTTCGGATGTTTTTTTATAACCCAACCCTGATCTGTACTTCTCCACAGCTTCGTCCCTGACCTGTTTGGAGAGATCCTTGGTCTTCATGGTGCCGCTTGCTTGGTGGTGCCCCTTGCTTAGTGGTGTTGCAGACTCTGGGGCCGTTCAGAACAGGTGTATATATACTGAGATCATGTGACAGATCATGTGACACTTAGATTGCACACATCTGGACTTTATTTAACTAATTATGCGACTTCTGAAGGTAATTAGTTGCACCAGATCTTATTTAGGGGCTTCATAGCAAAGGGGGTGAATACATATGCACTTTTCCGGTTTGTATTTTTTATTTTAAACATGTTATTTTTTTTATTTCACTTCACCAATTTGGACTATTTTGTGTATGTCCATTACATGAAATCCAAATAAAAAATTAATTTAAATTACAGGTTGTAGTACAACAAAATAGGAAAAACGCCAAGGGGGATGAATACTTTTGCAAGGCACTGTATTTTCCCAAAAGGCCAGTATTCAAAGCATATGCTCTATTGCTTGAAACAAATGTATTAAACGTGCTAATGCATTTGTAAAATGTATATTTGATGTTTATTTGTAAGTTGAGAAGTGATATATATAAATATATATATATAAATAAGAGTTTAATTAATGTGACAAAAAAATGGCATTTATGGAAAGTACATTTTAATCGCATTAGTCTATCTTTATCGGCCATTTTCTCAAAATGACCTGTTCCCGGTGCGCCAATTCATTTTTGTTAGTCTTCAAAGGATGTACATTATTACACACACAGGTTCTTAGGGCTTATAGTCAGACTTTTACAGAGGCTTTTTTAAATTTTAGGTTGTTCGATTTTAAGTATAATCTTACGTCTAAATATATGCAAAATATGTATCTGTCATACATGTGAATAGTATTTTTTTAATAATTCCATGAAATGACAATATTTTGATAAACTGATCTGTAAAAGTCTGACCATTTGAACGTCGTATCCCGATAATACAAAAAAAATACATTCTGCCCTGAAGCAATGTGTTGAAAATATGTTGAAAAACGGATTATAAAATACAGTATATACATATGATATGAGTAATGTAAGATATGTAAACATTATTAAAGTGGCATTATTTAAAGTGGTATTGTTTAAAGTGACGAATGATCCATTTATTAAAGTGGCCAGTTATTGGATCTCAATGTAGGCAGCAGCATCTCTGAGTTAGTGATTGCTGTTTATCAGTCTGATGGCCTTGAGATAGAAGCTGTTTTTCAGTCTCTCGGTCCCAGCTTTGATGCACCTGTACTGACCTCGCCTTCTGGATGGTAACGGTGTGAACAGGCAGTGGCTTGGGTGGTTGTTGTCCTTGATGATAATTTTGGCCTTCCTGTGACATCGGGTGCTGTAGGTGTCATGGACGGCAGGTAGTTGTCCCCCGGTGATGCGTTGTGCAGACCGCACCACCCTCTGGAGAGCCTTGAGGTTGAGGGTGTTGCAGTTGCCATACCAGGCCACGAATCACTTCCTTTTAGGTGGTTGTAGAATTGAACGTCTCTTTACTGGATTTTGATCATTAGTGGGAAACTGCATAATTCTGCTCGCATGCATTATTTGGTGTTTTACATTGTACACTGTGGATATTTGTAGAATTCTGCATGCAGAGTCTAAATTTGGTGTTTGTCACTTTTTGGGAATTCTTGGTTGGTAAGCGGACCCAAGATCTCACAACCATTCAAGTATTTTTTGCCAGATCCTAATTGGTATGTCAAATTTTATGTTCCTTGGCGTAGAAGACCCTTCTTGCCTTGTCTCTCAGAATGTTCATAGCTTTGTGGAAGTTACCTGTGGCGGTGATGTTTAGGCCGAGGGCAACGGAATCTAGATGGAATTTATATTTGTGGTCCTGGCAACTGGACCTTTTTTGTAACATCATTTTTTTTCTCTTACTGAGATTTACTTTCAGGGCCCAAGTCTGACAGAATCTGTGCAGAAGATTGAGGTGCTGCTGTAGGCTCTAGTTGGTTGGGGACAGAAGCACCAGATCATCAGCAAACAGTAGACATTTGACTAGAGATTCTAGTAGGGTGAGGCTGGGTGCTGCAGACTGTTCTAATGCCCTCGTCAATTCGTTGATATATATGTTGAAGAGGGTGGGACTTAAGCTGCATCCCTGTCTCACCCCACGGCCCTGTGAAAAGGAATGTGTGTGTGTGTGTGTGTGTGTGTGTGTGTGTGTGTGTGTGTGTGTGTGTGTGTGTGTGTGTGTGTGTGTGTGTGTGTGTGTGTGTGTGTGTGTGTGTGTGTGTGTGTGTGTGTGTGTGTGTGTGTGTTTTGCCAATTTTAACCGCACACTTGTTGTTTCTGAACATGAATTTTAAAATTGTGTATGTTTTTCCCCCAACACCATTTTCCATCAATTTGTATAGCACAACCTCACGCCAATTTGAGTCAAAATCTTTTTGGAAACCAACAAAGCATGAGAAGACATTGCCTTTGTTTTGGTTTGTTTGTTTGTCAATTAGGGTGTGCAGGGTGAATACATGTTCTGCCGTATGGTAATTTGGTAAAAAGCCAATTTGACATTGGCTCAGTACATTGTTTTCACTGAGGAAATATACACATCTGTTATTGATAATGCAGAGGATTTGCCCAAGGTTGCTGTTGATGCATACTCTCTCCCTATAGCGATCAATGTGTAAGTAGTAATGCACTATATACAGTATGGCAGGGGTATTCAACTCTTTCCCGACGAGGACCGGAGCGCGATGGTTTTCTGTTCTAGCTGATAAATGAGTTTAGTTTGAGGGACGCAACCTCAGTCATCCTTGGCTTGGATGACAAGCGACCATGAAGCCAAACACTGTAGAATTCATTGACATGTAGGAGATGATATGCAGGCTCCTTGACCATGCAATGTCCAGTCCTGCATCAATACCATATAACTATACATTTTATTTTAATAATTTTTTCTCCCCAATTTCATGGTTTCCAATTGGTAGTTACAGTCTTGTCCCATCACTGCAACTCCCCTATTGACTCGGGAGAGGCGAAGGTCGAGAGCCGTGCATCCTCCGCAACACAACCCAGCCGAGGCACCCTTCATGACACAATGCACGCTTAACCCCACACCTGGTGACCGTGTCAGTGTGCATTGCGCACGGCCCGCCACAGAAGACGCTAGAGCGCGATGGGACAAGAACTTCCCTGCCGGCCAAACCCTCCCTTAACCCAGATGACGCTGGGTCAATTGTGCTTCGCCCCATGAGTCTCCTGGTCGCGGCCAACTGCGACAGAGCCTGGACTCGAACCAGGATCTCTATTGGTACAGCTAGCACTGCGGTGCAATGCTGTAGACCACTGCGTCACTCGGGAGGCCCTTACATAACTATACTTACAAAACAATTGACATATGCTTTGAAATGTGCAAGAAAAATTCACTCTTGACAAATAAAGTTACATTCCATTGTACCAATAATGGTCCAGAGGTGAATGTGCTTGAAGCCCTCCAGTGTTGGGTAGAGAACTGCAACAGCTACTGATGATGACACTGCATTAGGACCATGTTGGGAGGAGAATAGAGGAGAATCAGGACCAGCTAGACCAGTTCCAGGTGCTGCCTGCACACGTGCTGCGTACCCACAGCTGCCAAAATTATAGCCCCTATATCCTCTAGCTCAGTAGTTATCTAAATTTTCTTGCCCAGGGACCCCTGCCAAGGCAAACCGGCAACCCAGGGATCCACATCATACGTTAGGAAAAAATATATATATACAGTTGAAGTCGGAAGTTTACATATAGCTAAGCCAAATACATTTATACAGTTTTTCACAATTCCTGACATTTAATCAGAGTTAAAATTCCCTGCCTTAGGTCAGTTAGGATCACCACTTTATTTTAAGAATGTGAAATGTCAGAATAATAGTAGAATTATTTATTTCAGCTTTAATTTCTTTCATCACGTTCCCAGTGGGTCAGAAGTTTACATACACTCCATTAGTATTTGGTAGCATTGCCTTTAAATAGTTTAACTTGCGTCAAACGTTTTGGGTAGCCTTCCACAATTTTCCCACAATAAGTTGGGTGAATTTTGGCCCATTCCTCCTGACAGAGCTGGTGTAACTGAGTCAGGATAGTAGGCCTCCTTGCTCGCACACGCTTTTTCAGTTCTGCCCACAAATTGTTTATAGGATTGAGGTCAAGGCTGTGTGATGGCCACTCCAACATTTTGCTCTTGTAAAGCTAATTTTCTCTAATTCTACAACATTTTCCCATTGATTCTGAGAGAAAATGTTGCAGTTTTGAAGCTAATCTCCAGCAATTATACACTGTTTGCAGTTTTACAGCCCGCCTAATAATTTTCTACCTCGGCAGACCCCAGTTTGAAAACCCCTCCTCTAGCTCACTGCCCAGGTGTGTATCCCCTCTACCTCTATAACACCAAACACAAGGTGCCACAAAAACACACATCTAACTGCAGTGCCAGCCATACTGATCAGGAGGTCAAAACTCTCACATCATCTGCAGTGCCCTTGTGAGATCTGTGTGTGTGTGTGTGTGTGTGTCTGTGCGTGTGTGTGTGCAACATAAGGACACACTGATTGGCCCTTCCAGGATTTCACAACATCTCAAGTTTTCCCCTCCAAACTTGTAATATCACTCTGCAGCGCTGCACAGGGACACTCCAAAGCCCTGAGGTTTGATAACTCTAAACAAGTAATTTGGAAACTTTAATATCTTCTACAGCAGCCAGGGGACCCAGCCCTCCCTTAGGTCGAGTTCCTTATTGTAGAGGGGGCCTTTTTAAGGTCATGCTATAACAGAGGCGGTTATCATTAAGAGTGCAGGATATAGTCAGTAGTACATCTTCCAACACATTCATTACAACAGGGATTATTATTTGAATATGATGGGAGAGGGAGAGATAAAAAGTGAAAGAAATGCAGATAAGGGAGGGGAGGAGGTGGTGAAGGAGAAAGGGTAAGATAGGGAGACAGAAGAGAAAGAACTGAAAAGGAAAATGATAAGAAATTGCTTTTTGTGGCCCTCTCCCAATTATTTACCCCAAAGCTATTGGCGAAACTCATAAAGTAGCGACTTGAGAGGGATGTTTTTGTTCCGTGAGATTGGTCCAACTGTCATCTCCATCTTCAAAGACAGTCGTTGACACTCTGCCAGTGCTGCCAGAACACATCATGCGGGTAAACTTTGACCCAGGGACTTTGCTGCTGATTCCGTTGCCATGGTTACAGCTGCACACAGCAGGAATCAGGACAACACACCAGTCTTTTTTTTCAGTTATTTTCCATCGCTGTCAATGCCAGCATCAACTTCAACTGTCATCAATCAGAGTAGTGGGCAGGTCAGGGCAGACTGGCAGTTTGATGGCTAGCGATTCATCGTTAGAGATACTTGGCTGAGCAACAAAGTAAACATACATTCAGATAGAGGTGAGGTGAGGAATATTCATAAATAACTATTCATGAACTTTTAGCTGTCTGGCTGTAGCAGAGCAAGTGGTATCTGACAGAAGCAATCAGAGAGCAGGTGGCAGTTCTGGGAGATGCTAAATGGACAGAGATCACATCAGAACTACTGACACTTAATGGACAGACATCACAGCAGAGTTGTTGTCTGTGGTGTATATCTCCTCTCAGGTAGCATCAAAGATTTTTATAACTAAACCAAGATAGACCACAGCTTGTCGTTTCCAATGGGAACAAATGAGTCATAGTGGGCAGAACAAGCAAGGAGGTGGGCAGAGCCAAGCACGAGCTAGTGATATCCTGTTGGCGCATTCTAGTATACATCTGCATATTTCCATTAGGGAACGCCTAATCTGTGAAGTGTGCGTGTGCAATAACTCAATTCACCTTTGCACTCCTTCTAAACGGTGCAAATTTAAAAACACTTTTGCAAAGGGTAAAGTCCACAAATTTTAGTCCACTCTGTTCAGAACACATTCTAGATTCTAGAACAGAAAACTGTATTGAGATCAAATGTTTAATCGATGAAAAAATGTGCAGAATGTCGTACAAAATCCATCTCGTTCCATCTTCTCTCTCTGCCGCCAGTAGGTTTCATATTTGGTAGTGAGTGGTAATGCCAACCGGATGCTTCACATTTACACATCCGTCTCATTGTTCTATCTGTGGTAGCATCCTACTACATCTACACCCCCACAGCCACTCCAAATAAACAGATGACAGACACTAAAACTCTCTCATCCTTCTGCTGTGTAGCTCCAAAGTGATCGTTTTAATCATATTGGCAGTGATTTCTTCTCCATCAGTCTGAGCAAATGATCCTTAACAAAACCCATAAAGAATATGAATGATTTGGACTGATGTGGAATTTCAATTAGTTAGTTCTTACGAATGTGTTTGTTGGACAAAAGTGACACTTGCCAGACTCTTGATTAGAGACACAACAAAGTGTGTGCACCCAACATGCCCAGGTCAAAAGTAGTGCACTATGTAGGAAATATAGTGCTATTTGGGACACAGTTGACAAAGTAGTCATATATACAGCAATACAGTTATTCTCAATAGAACCAGGTAATTAATTGTTTGCTATTGAAGCATTAGAGAGAGAGAGAGAGAGAGAGAGAGAGAGAGAGAGAGAGAGAGAGAGAGAGAGAGAGAGAGAGAGAGAGAGAGAGAATCTACCCTGTCCTCATCCACGACACAATCAAATATCAATCTAAAGAGAAACACCCACTCTAATAACTTGAAATCTGATCTTCCAGTCAATTGTTTCTCTGATGACAGGCATCACAGAAACAAATAACTGAAGACCATGGCTATCTGGATCACTAAGTTGATTACAGATTCTGAGTTGTTTTTTCCTCCTGTGTTAAATAAGCGCGTCTTACCCCAAATTTAAACACATTAAAAAAATCTGACAGGTAGTGTTGGGCCTATTGACACACAGCCATCTGTCTAACATGGTGGCTTGGTGGTGTTCAGGGACTCAGCAACACATTATCGGTTAGCTAGCTACCACCTGGAGAAGAACAGCGACAAATGAGCAGAACTGAGAGAGGATCCCCCTCCTTCCTGTTACCATTGGCCCCTGCAGGTCGGGGGCGTCGAGCGGTCGGGGAATGCTGTCAGCTCCGTTTAGGGAGTGTGGTGGTGATGGGTGTCATGGCGATGGCAGGTGAACGTGGGGAGCGGTCGTGGGCGATCAGCGTCAGAGACGAGGCGAGGCACCACGATGATATGGCAACAGGTCTAACTGACGACCACCTCTGTGACCGAGAGACCTCCCTGTCTCTGACTAGCTGAACCACTGTCTGGCGGTCTACCTGTCTGCGAAAAGCTCAAACTCTAAAGGATACTTCTGAAAGTGAGCACACAAAGCTGACAGGTCTGCCCCTTGTAGTGCACACACACACACACACACACATTGCGGCATGCACACAAAGACACGCTCTCTCCCTCTGTCTTTCTCTCTCACACTCACGTTCTCTCTTTCAAACAAACACACAGACTCACACTCACAGTGAACATCCCCGCCAGTCAGTGTTTTATTACTTTTACAATAAAAAGGTCTGATTCAAGTTCTCTGCTGGACAGACAGAAATAAAATAACAACATCATGTGAAAACTTGTCAATTCCTTGACTGTTTGATCCAAACAAACACACACACACACATACGCACACAAGCGCACATACACACACACACACGCACACACACACACACACACACACACACACACACACACACACACACACACACACACACACACACACACACACACACACAAACACACACACACACACACACACACGCGCACACACACACACAGTGAAAGTGCCATCCACTAACGGACTGAGATGCTTTTAGGGACTATAGAGAACAGCGGTATTTAACTGGGAGGCTGGGACATTAATGTCTGTCAGGAACAACACAGCTTTACTCCATCTCTCCCCTCCTCACACTCCTTGCATCTCTTCTCCTCACACTTCCTCCATTCTACCAATCAGCTCAGCTCCCTATGAGGAAATAGACTTCTCTGCCAAACATCCCCACTGTCGAGACCCAGCCCCTACTGGGAACGATAAGAGGAAATCACCTTCAGACAAAAGGAGAAATAAAATATATATTTTAGTGACTCAGAGAAGTCCTATAGAAAAGGCAGCAGAGCTTTGCCAAGTCCTATGCCTATGTCCAGCTGAACTGATGGAATGTTTCAGAGGCCACCACAAAGGTCCTCAACTCTGGTGATTAAATGTCAAGCAACTTCAAATTCATGTTGAACACTCAAACCGGCTGCAAAAAGCCACAGCTGCAGCTTTGCCAATAAATACAGTACCAATCAAACGTTTGGACACACCTACTCATTCAAGGGTTTTTTCTTTGTTATTCCTACTATTTTCTACATTGTAGAATAATAGTGAAGACTTCAAAACTATGAAATAACACATATGGAGTCAGATAGCCCTATTTGGTGAAAGACCAAGTCCATATTATGGCAGGAACAGCTCGTATAAGCAAAAAAGAAAGGACAATCCATCATTACTTTAAGACATGAAGGTCAGTCAATATGGAAAATTTCAAGTTTCTTCAAGTGCAGTTGCAAAAACCATCAAGTGTTATGATGAAACTGGCTCTCATGAGGACCGCCACAAGAAAGGAAGACTCCAAATTTTGAGATATGTGGTTCCAACCACCGTGTCTTTGTGAGACGCAGAGTAGGTGAACAGATGATCTCTGCATGTGTGGTTCCCACTGTGAGCATGGAGGAGGTGGTTTGATGGTGCTTTTCTGGTGGTGACACAGCATTCTGCAGCGATACACCATCCTATCTGGTTTGCGCGTAGTGGGACTATCATTTGTTTTTCATCAGGACAAAATATCAAATATATTTTGATTTATTTAACACTTTTTTGGTCACTACATAATTCCATTTGTGTTATTTCATAGTAGTAATTTAAAAAAAAACTTGAATGGGAATGGTGTACTGTATGTTGGTACGCAAGCTGAATGACGAACCTTAGAACTATATGCAGAAATAGCTGAAGTGCTAACACTTGTGGCAATTAAACTGTGTGTGGTCGGGTAATAGGGAAAGCTTTGGTGAGTCACTCTATCTGTCTGCTTGACTGCTTCACAGTGAGGCCGTTTCTCTCAGCGTGTGTTGACCCGTCCGTTTGAGGCGAGGGAAGAAGGCGGTCCGTGTCTAAAGATGTCTTAAAGCCGCCTGTCCATTAAAGCTGTCTAATTTTAAAAAGTAACTTCTCTCTCTAGTCAGGTGAAGAAGTGTCAGAGCTAGACAGCTGACAGTCTTCATATGGATGGAAGAAAGAGTACAGTTCAGCAAAGAAAAGTAAAGAAATATAACAAGGTAGCCCGGCTGGTCATAATATGTGAAAGACCCATCCGAGAAACTTCCATCACTCTTCTCTCTGTGTGTGTTTGTGCTCCCATGTTCTCCTTTTCAAGCTGTGTTCCCCAAAGAGAGCTTTGTGAGTGTTGAACCATTTTCTGTATGATGAAGGATCTGTCCAATCCACACCACAGTATCCAGCACAGCCAGCACTTCTCTCCCCTCGTCCTTGGTATAACCCCAAGCCTGGCGCCCACCCACCTTCTCCCATCAGAGTGTGTTCCCATGTGGTTTCCCTTCCCACGTTCACCTTCTACACCCCCAATCACGGTGTGTTTTACACTGACTGGATGTCAGTACTGGGAGAGAGTTGGAGACATAGAGGCCTGCCAGATTAAATTACCTTCTCTACTACTCTAACTCCTCTGAGACACACACACACACACACACACAGACACACACACACACACACACACACACACACACACACACACACACACACACAGCCTCTGACAAACGGGTGCTGCTATGCAGTGATCTGACAAGGAGTGCTTTTACCACAGCAAAACTACTCAATCAGGTAGCACTCAGAGGGTGCACCATGCAACTATAGGAAAAGCAAGCTCTGCTCAATATGGTACAACTATATGAAAAGAAAGCCGTGCTCAATCAGGTATAACAATAGGGAAAGCAAGCCCTGCTCAATCAGGTGTAACTATAGGGAAAGCAAGCCCTGCTCAATCAGGTGTAACTACAGGGAAAACAAGCCCTGCTCAATCAGGTGTAACTATAGGGAAAACAAGCCCTGCTCAATCAGGTATAACTATAGGGAAAACAAGCCCTGCTCAATCAGGTGTGACTATAGGGAAAACAAGCCCTGCTCAATCAGGTGTAACTATAGGGAAAACAAGCCCTGCTCAATCAGGTGTAACTATATGGAAAACAAGCCCTGCTCAATCAGGTGTAACTATAGGGAAAACAAGCCCTGCTCAATCAGGTATAACTATAGGGAAAACAAGCCCTGCTCAATCAGGTATAACTATAGGGAAAACAAGCCCTGCTCAATCAGGTGTAACTATAGGGAAAACAAGCCCTGCTCAATCAGGTATAACTATAGGGAAAACAAGCCCTGCTCAATCAGGTGTAACTATAGGGAAAACAAGCGCTGCTCAATCAGGTGTAACTATAGGGAAAACAAGCGCTGCTCAATCAGGTGTAACTATATGAAAAGCAAGCACTGCTCAATCAGGTATAACTATAGGGAAAGCAAGCCCTGCTCAATCAGGTGTAACTATAGGGAAAACAAGCCCTGCTCAATCAGGTATAACTATAGGGAAAACAAGCCCTGCTCAATCAGGTGTAACTATATGAAAAGCAAGCCGTGCTCAATCAGGTATAACTATAGGGAAAGCAAGCCCTGCTCAATCAGGTGTGACTATAGGGAAAACAAGCCCTGTCTAATCAGGTGTAACTATAGTGAAAACAAGCCCTGCTCAATCAGGTGTAACTATAGGGAAAACAAGCCCTGCTCAATCAGGTGTAACTATAGGGAAAACAAGCCCTGCTCAATCAGGTGTAACTATAGGGAAAACAAGCCCTGCTCAATCAGGTGTGACTATAGGGAAAACAAGCCCTGCTCAATCAGGTGTAACTATAGGGAAAACAAGCCCTGCTCAATCAGGTGTAACTATAGGGAAAACAAGCCGTGCTCAATCAGGTGTAACTATAATTGGAAAACAAGCCCTGCTCAATCAGGTATAACTATAGGGAAAACAAGCCCTGCTCAATCAGGTGTAACTATAGGAAAAGCAAGCCCTGTCTAATCAGGTGTAACTATAGGGAAAACAAGCCCTGCTCAATCAGGTATAACTATAGGGAAAACAAGCCCTGCTCAATCAGGTGTAACTATAGGGAAAACAAGCGCTGCTCAATCAGGTGTAACTATAGGGAAAACAAGCGCTGCTCAATCAGGTGTAACTATAGGGAAAACAAGCGCTGCTCAATCAGGTGTAACTATAGGGAAAACAAGCACTGCTCAATCAGGTGTAACTATAGGGAAAACAAGCCCTGCTCAATCAGGTATAACTATAGGGAAAACAAGCCCTGCTCAATCAGGTGTAACTATATGAAAAGCAAGCCGTGCTCAATCAGGTATAACTATAGGGAAAGCAAGCCCTGCTCAATCAGGTGTAACTATAGGGAAAACAAGCCCTGCTCAATCAGGTATAACTATAGGGAAAACAAGCCCTGCTCAATCAGGTGTAACTATATGAAAAGCAAGCCGTGCTCAATCAGGTATAACTATAGGGAAAGTAAGCCCTGCTCAATCAGGTGTGACTATAGGGAAAACAAGCCCTGTCTAATCAGGTGTAACTATAGGGAAAACAAGCCCTGCTCAATCAGGTGTAACTATAGGGAAAACAAGCCCTGCTCAATCAGGTGTAACTATAGGGAAAACAAGCCCTGCTCAATCAGGTGTAACTATAGGGAAAACAAGCCCTGCTCAATCAGGTGTGACTATAGGGAAAACAAGCCCTGCTCAATCAGGTGTAACTATAGGGAAAACAAGCCCTGCTCAATCAGGTGTAACTATAGGGAAAACAAGCCGTGCTCAATCAGGTGTAACTATAATTGGAAAACAAGCCCTGCTCAATCAGGTATAACTATAGGGAAAACAAGCCCTGCTCAATCAGGTGTAACTATAGGGAAAACAAGCCCTGCTCAATCAGGTGTAACTATAGGGAAAACAAGCCCTGCACAATCAGGTGTAACTATAGGAAAAGCAAGCCCTGTCTAATCAGGTGTAACTATAGGGAAAACAAGCCCTGCTCAATCAGGTGTAACTATAGAGAAAACAAGCCCTGCTCAATCAGGTATAACTATAGGAAAAGCAAGCCCTGCTCAATCAGGTGTAACTATAGGGAAAACATGCGCTGCTCAATCAGGTGTAACTATAGGGAAAACAAGCCCTGCTCAGCCTCAATAAGCTATATGAAAAGCAAGAAGTGAGGCCTGGAGTAATAGACCCGTGTGAGTTAGTGCAATCAGACACAGACAGTCTCAGCAGTAAGATATACATATACCATAAACAGACCACTGAGGCAGGAAGCGTCACTACACCGTCTGTACAAAACATTAGGAACAACTTCCTAATATTGAGTTGCACCCCCTTTTGCCCTCAAAACACTGTCAATTCGTCAGGGCATGGACTCTACAAGGTGTCGAAAGTGGTCCACAGGGAAGCTGACCCATGTTGAATACAACGCTTTCCACAGTTCTGTCGAGTTGGCTGGATGTCCTTTGGGTGGTGTATCATTCTTGATACACACGGGAAACTGTTGAGTGTGAAAAACCCAGCAGTGTTGCAGTTCTTGACACACTCAAACCGGTGTGCCTGTTACCTACTACCATACCCTGTTCAATTAAATATTTTGTCTTGCCCATTCACCCTCTGAAAGGTACACATACACAATGCATGTCTCAATTGTCTCAAGACTTGAAACCCCTTTTTTAACCTGTCTCCTCCACTTCATCTAAACTGAATTAAGTGGATTCAACAAGTGACATCAGTAAGGGATCATAGCTTTCACCTGGATTTGGTGCCAGAGGGCCTGGATGTTGCTTTGGAGGCCACTACATGGGCCCCACCAGAATAATAATCTAGGGGAAACACTACTATGGAGGGAGTGGGAATGCATACAGCCAGTTACATGCAGTATACTATAACAGTAACTAGTAAAGGTTCTACTTGGCTTGTCTGTAAGTGATACCCAGCAGGGCCAGAGTATTTATAACATACAACTGTTGCATGGAGAATGCTCCCACAGGGTCTGGGTTTCAAATACACTATTTTAGTACATTGAGAGACACTATTACACTGTCTAAGTACTATTACATGTCAAGTAAATCTAGACATGGCCAAGCCCCTGCCTTACAAAAAAAAAACTTTCACTGCTAACACTTAAGCTGGTTAAGCTGAGCCAGGAATGTCACCAGGGGAATTTTCCCTTTAAAGAAATGTTCCTTCCGAACTAGACAACTGTTTATTCTACAATGAAAACGATAAAGATAGTTCACGACCAACAAAGATAAAATGGCCCCGGGTGAAATGGCAGCAGTTTTACGGGCGCCCAACCAATTGTGCTATTATGTGGGGGTTTTTCGCGTTATTTGTAACTTATTTTGTACATAATGTTTCTGCAACTGTATCTTACTGCAAAAAAAACGTTTCTGGATATCTGCACAGCGATCACTCACCTCGGGTTAGACAAAAAAAAATATTCAACAAGCAAGACGCACAGGACATTCTCCGAACACCCGACAAGGCCAACTTCCCAGTTATTTGCAAGAGGAAGCGACGCAGGTACAGAGGACACAGAGCGGGATGCCTCGTAAGGATCCGCAGAAGGCGAGTGGGAAAGCTGCCGTTACCGTCAATATTACTCGCCAAAGTGCAATCATTGGACAATAAATTAGACGAGGTACGATCACGAATATCCTACCAACGGGACATCAAAAACTGTAATATCCTATGTTTCACGGAATCGTGGCTGAATGATGATATGGATATTCAGCTAGCGGGATATACGCTGCACCGGCAAGATAGAACAGCACACTCCGGTAAGACGAGAGGAGACAGTCTGTGCATATTTGTAAACAACAGCTGGTGCACGAAATCTAAGGAAGTCTCTAGATTTTGCTCGTCTGAATTAGAGTATCTTCTGATAAATTGCAGGCCACACTAGCCTAGAGAGTTTTCAGCTATACTTTTCGTGGCTGTTTATTTACCACCACAGACAGATGCTGGCACTAAGACCGCACTCAGTCAGCTGTATAAGGAAATAAGCAAACAGGAAACCACTCACCCAGAGGCGGCGCTCCTAGTGGCCAGAGACTTTAATGCAGGGAAACTTAAATCAGTTCTACCTAATTTCTATCAACATGTTAAATGTGCAACCAGAGGGGGAAAAAAACTAAATCACCTGTACTCCACAAACAGAGATGCATACAAAGCTCTCCCTCGCCTTCCATTTGGTAAATCCGACCACAACTCTTTCCTCCTGATTCCTGCTTACAAGCAAAAATTAAAGCAGGAAGCACCAGTGACTCTGTCTATAAAAAAGTGGTCAGATGAAGTAGATGAAGTGTTAAACTACAGGACTGTTTTGCTATCACAGACTGGAACATGTTCCGGGATTCTTCCGATGGCATTGAGGAGTACACCACATCAGTCAATGGCTTTATCAATAAGTGCATTTAGGATGTCGTCCCCACAGTGACTGTACGTACATACCCCAACCAGAAGCCATGGATTACAGGCAATATTCGCACTGAGCTAAAGGGTAGAGCTGCCGCTTTCAAGGTGCGGGACTCTAACCCGGAAGCTTATAAGAAATCCTGCTATGCCCTGCGACGAACCATCAAACAGGCAAAGCGTCAATACAGGGCTAAGATTGAATTGTACTACACTAGCTCCGACACTCGTCTTATGTGGCAAGGGCTTGCAAACTATTACAGACTACAAAGGGAAATACAGCCACGAAATGCCCAGTGACACGAGCCTACCAGACAAGCTAAATCACTTCTATGCTCGCCTCGAGGCAAGCAACACTGAGGCATGCATGAGAGCATTAGCTGTTCCGGACGATTGTGTGATCACGCTCTCCGTAGCTGACATGAGTAAGACCTTTAAACAGGCCAACATTCACAAGGCTGCGGGGCCAGACGGATTACCAGGACGTGTGCTCCGTGCATGTGCTGACCAACTGGCAGGCGTCTTCACTGACGTTTTCAACATGTCCTTGATTGAGTCTGTAATACCAACATGTTTCAAGAAGACCACCATAGTTCCTGTGCCCAAGAACACGAAGGCAACCTGCTTAAATGACTACAGACCCATAGCACTCACATCCACACCTCAAACACCTCCCTCTGCAACTGGATCCTGGACTTCCTGACGGGCCGCCCCCAGGTGGTGAGGGTAGGTAGCAACACATCTGCCATGCTGATCCTCAACACTGGAGCCCCCGAGGGGTGCATACTCAGTCCCCTCCTCTAATCCCTGTTCACCCATAACTGCATGGCCAGGCACGACTCCAACACCATCATTAAGTTTGCAGACGACACAACAGTGGTAGGCCTGATAACCGACTACGACGAGACAGCCTATAGGGAGGAGGTCAGAGACCTGGCCGGGTGGTGCCAGAATAACAACCTATCCCTCAACGTAACCAAGACTAAGGAGATGATTGTGGACTACAGGAAAAGGAGGACCGAGCACGCCCCCATTCTCATCGACGGGGCTGTAGTGGAGCAGGTTGAGAGCTTCAAGTTCCTTGGTGTCCACATCACCAACAAACTAGAATGGTCCAAACACACCAAGACAGTCGTGAAGAGGGCACGACAAAGCCTATTCCCCCTCAGGAAACTAAAAAGATTTGGCATGGGTCCTCAGATCCTCAAACGGTTCTACAGCTGCAACATTGAGAGCATCCTGACTGGTTTCATCACTGCCTGGTATGGCAACTGCTCAGCCTCCGACCGCAAGGCACTACATAGGGTAGTGCGTACGGCCCAGTACATCACTCGGGCTAAGCTGCCTGCCATCCAGGACCGCTACAGCAGGCGGTGTCAGAGGAAGGCTCTAAAAATTGCCAAAGACCCCAGCCACCCCAGTCATAGACTGTTCTCTCTACTACCGCATAGAAAGCAGTACCGGAGTGCCAAGTCTAGGACAAAAAGGCTTCTCAACAGTTTTAACCCCCAAGCCATAAGACTGCTGAACAGGTAATCAAATGGCTACCCGGACTATTTGCATTGTGTGCCCCCCCACCCCTCTTTTACGCTGCTGCTTCTATCTGTTTATCATATATGCATAGTCACTTTAACTATAATTCATGTACATACTACCTCAATTGGCCCGACCAACCAGTGCCCCCGCACATTGGCTAACCGGGCTATCTGCGTTGTGTCCCGCCACCCACCACCCCCTCTTTTACACTACTGCTACTCTCTGTTCATCATATATGCATAGTCACTTTAACCATATCTACATGTACATACTACCTCAATCAGCCCGACTAACCGGTGCCTGTACGTAGCCTCGCTACTGTTATAGCCTCGCTACTGTTTTTCACTGTCTTTTTACTGTTGTTTTAATTTCTTTACTTACCTATTGTTCACCTAATACCTTATTTACACTGTTGGTTAGAGCCTGTAAGTAAGCATTTCACTGTTGTATTCGGTGCACGTGACATATAAACTTTGATTTGATTTTGATTTGCTGTAGGCCTCCCAGACCTGTCTCTGCAGAATTAAAAACACACATTGTCATTGTATTAGGTATCATGACAATGAAACTGCTGTATAAAGCATTGGACGTCGTATGTAAAAACTGTTCGTGTGTGGGTGGGTGTGTGTGCGTGCGTGACAGCGTGACAGCGTTAAATAATAGACGAGTTTGCTTTCAGCAATCAAATCATAACACACAAAGGAACGTGCGGATGTTTTAATCGAATTGACCGTTAACAGAAACAATCCCATCCCACGATGTAGCTTAATCTAAAACAACAATTTCAGTGCGATGTTATTAAAGTATTCCAACCTGACAAATTGTATGCCATCACATTCCTACTATTCTTCACGGACCGTGCCACTGGTAACAACACATTGTGACACTTGACCCTTCTGTGAAGAATAGACAAATGAACTTAACTCAACAGGGCTCATTTTCCCATAGACTCAAAAAGTGACAGTCTTGAAATGACTGAAAAAAGTAGTTATTGAATATCCTTGTAGGCTAATTTCAACGACTAAAACAATATACTACCTTATTGGAAGTTATCTTCAGTAATTAGACGCGACCGTCCGACCAAATTATGAGAACAGCTATGATCACCTTTCATAACATAAAACAAATAAAACGAATAATAGCGCTCTAGTTTTCCACTTAATAGGTTACATGTTTATTACAGCGTAGAAACATGTGCCCAGTCAGTGCTCACAAATGCCACGGACAGCCCAGCCAACTGTCCTTTCACAGGTGCGCAGCAGTGCAGTGCGTGACTCCAATAAACAAAAAACGTTATTGTCCTTACCTGTTGGCCCTTGGTCCATAATATCAGCGTAGATCCCGACGACCAGCATCAGTAGAATCACTCCGCTATACATTTTAACGTTTTAGTCCAGCTCCCGTTATCAAACGAAATCCTTGTAGTGAGTGACTGCGGCAGGACTGTTCCAAAGTTGTCCGCTCATTGATGACTGAATTCCTCGCTGAAAAGAGTCGCCCCCCCATGAAAAACACACTGGCAATTTGAGCCGCTACAGCTGACGTAGGGGCAAAGAACGATAAAAGAACCCTTACTTCACTAAGCGCCGGCAATCAAGTGGTCAAATACAGGTCTACAGCGCCGCCATGCGGTAGCTTTGTATTGCAGCGACACCATCATATCCAACAAAAACATTTTCTCTACAAATTAAACACATATTTTGTGTGAGTGGAACATCTTATATTAATTAGCCTTTTACATTGAAACCAACCAAAACCATACCGATGTTTAATGCCTAATTGATATGGATATATGCAAATGTCAATACCTATGTTATACCTCAAGAGAATATGCTGTACATACAGTACAGTCTTTATGTATTTTTCTTAGCAGCAGAGACAGTGTGGGAGGGAGTTGTAGGCTACTCCAGATGCCTGTGGTGGGTGGGTGAAATGCAGCAGGAGGAGGAGAGTGAAGGGAAGAGGAAGGTTTGGAGACTTCTCCATGGTCACTTTCAACTTGGCACACACTGGTTGAATCGTTATTTCCACATCATTTCAATGAAATTACGTTGAACCAACGTGGAATAGGCGTTGAATTGACATCTGTGCCCAGTGGGTAATACCATCACAACACAACAGGTCAGCAAGAGACTCTCTCTCTCTCTCTCTCTCTCTCTCTCTCTCTCTCTCTCTCTCTCTCTCTCTCTCTCTCTCTCTCTCTCTCTCTCTCTCTCTCTCTCTCTCTCTCTCTCTCTCTCTCTCTCTCTCTCTCTCTCTCTCTCTCAATTCAATTCAATTCAATTCAAGGGGCTTTATTGGCATGGGAAACATGTGTTAACATTGCCAAAGCAAGTGAGGTAGGTAATATACAAAAGTC